>NC_064816.1:86098225-86291617 GCF_023721935.1 Panthera uncia
TATATATATATATATATATATGTATATAGGGAGATATATATACCTATCTACATTTATACAAACGTATTATACAAACATATACGTTTATTTATTTATACAAATTTATATTTATATTATATATTTATACAAACATTTATACAAACATATACATATACACATATTGTGAGTTACATATACTAAAATATATATATGTTATATGTATATATATATACGTAACTCATGATATATATATCATGAATGAATTATACTAAGGAACTGTCAAAAAAATGTGTATACTCCCTGGAATTTAAGAACTTCTTAAAGAAATGTGTACATCCACTTCACCAGTTGTGAGGTTACTCTTAGTTTCGTAACAAATGAATTAGATAATAAAAATATCATTACTTACTGTTCAGACCTTATTCTTTGTGGAATATCTTCTCATTATGTACAATATTAAATGCACATAGAGATGAGAAAAGAGGTTTCAGTGCACTTTCCAGGAAATGGACTAAATAAATAAAAGTCTTGTCTTTTACAACTAGTCCCGGCCACCACATGTAACTTCACCAAAGGATAAGTAACTTGGGCTGTCTTATGTTTTTCTGTATCTGCAAATGCAAATATTAAATATTTCAGTATCACTAGAACTTTAATAGAGCAAATAGAAGTTTTCTCAGTACTTTCCATCTAGGAACAACAAAGTGCTAAGAGTCAGAATAATAACAGTAGGAGCTGTTAAAAGGAGGCTGGTCATGTATTGGTGGTTTTGGATAGTATGTAACCATGAAGTTATGCATTTCACTAGTTCTGGTTTTTACTAGTCTGTCTAAGGAAGGTTTCCAAACTCATGAAACAGGTAAAATCTACATGAAGGAAAAAATTTGAGGAAGAATTTGTAGCAGATTTCATTTGGCACAGTGTTCAAAGGAAGGCATGGAGGGGAAAGGATTATTACAGGATTTAATCAACTGGTGCTTTGAATTCAAAATTGGACCAAACTGTTTGTCCGTTAGTTACATAGCAATATCACATACATGATTTGCTTAAAAGAAAATGAAATGAAACTGATGTGGATTTTAAGTTTTTATTGAGTATCTAGAGAAAATACCATGGGATCATTGCATCCTTCACCAATACCTCCTTCCTGAAAATGAATATTTAAATATATTTGTATTTTATTTTCATCACGTAGGGCTGTCTGTTGTACAGCCTAAAAGGGTGCTGTTCATGTAGGATACAATATGAATGCGGCTTCTTAGAGATGTGCATCACTATGGTTTGGGAACACCACCATTCATTTCGCATTTGCATTTTATATAACCGTTCGATTTTCCCAATCTCAGTTAATATCTACATCTGAGTTTTTAGTTTCATGTCTAAAATAAGTTTACAAAGATTTATACTGTAAGGTAATACCATGACATTTCCTTTGAACACAATTTTTTTTTAATTGTCAGTGTTTATTTTTTTTATTTTTTATTTATTTTTTAAATTTTTTAACGTTTATTTATTTTTGAGACAGAGAGAGACAGAGCATGAACAGGGGAGGAGCAGAGAGAGAGGGAGACACAGAATCTGAAACAGGCTCCAGGCTCTGAGCTGTCAGCCCAGAGCCCGACGCGGGGCTCGAACTCACGGACTGTGAGATCATGACCTGAGCCGAAGTCAGACACTTAACCGACCAAGCCACCCAGGCGCCCCATAATTGTCAGTGTTTAAAGTACGCAGAGAAGTATGTCATATGCTTTACGTGACACAAATAATCAACTTCCAAGAATTATACAATTCAAGACAAAATAGAAATTAAAAATTATAAAATAATTTTAAAAAGCATTTCAAGGTAGTATTTGACTAATTCCTGAGCAAAAGAAAGTATTCCTTTATTTTGTATATTCTTTGTATTTGTAACCAACTTTGGACTCACATAGTTTGTGCACATGCAGGAATAATATGTAAAATATTTTTCAACCAGTATGGCTTTGTCCCTCACCAATTAAAAGTGCCCACAGCTACGATGCTGGAGGGATGTCCCAGAAGAGACCCCAACAGGAATTATCTCTCAGTTTGTTGGATGGTTAAGAGATTTATGTTGTGCAACCTATATCTAGTTGATATTTTGAATGTAGTATCCCTTTCTCAAGAATTTTATAAACTGTATTTATAAGCAAGATCTTGTATCATCTACTTTTATAATCTTTCCCACCATTTCTTAACTGTTTCAGTGAAGTAATACTAAGCTAAACTATAAAGGAGTGTTACATTTTGACAGGATAAAATATAGTATTGAATAAAGTTCATTTGCATGGTTAATATTTTAGGGCCTTGAGCAGACCTGATACGTTTAACTGAACAAACATTAAAGGTGTTTTTCAATTTTCTACTAATTAAATAGTATGTAGAAAGGCCTGAAGTTTATATTCACAATGATTTCAAACCATCAAGATTATTTTAAAAAATTCATGATTTGGGGTGTGTGTGGGTGGCTTAGTCAGTTAAGCCTCCAACTTTGGCTCAGATCATGATCTCATGGTTAGTGAGTTCTAGGCCTGCATTGCGCTCTGTGCTGAAAGCTCAGAGCCTCAAGCCTGCTTTGGATTCTATGTCTCCCTCTCTCTTTGTCCCACCCCTGCTCATGCTCTGTCTCTGTCTCTTTCTCTCAAAAATAAAAGTAAATATTAAAAAAACTTTAATAGAAATTTAAAAATCATGATTTAGGGCTAAAATAGTACAGTTCCTGTCACTTTCTTTTTCTCTCGTGATGCTACACATACAAAGAAATATTTACAATAGAAATAGGCCTAGAGTAGTGTTAGTTTAAATCATAAAGGTATTTTGATGTACCATTTTTCAACATCAGAATATTCTCCTAAACCTAAAGTAGACTACTGAGAAATCCCTATAAGAAATATCAGCTCTGAGTTGCCTAGGTGGCTCAGTCAGTTAAGAGTCTGACGTTTGATTTTGGTTCCCGTCATGATCTCACGGTTCATGGGATCAAACCCCACATTGGGTTTTGCACACTGACAGCACAGAGCCTGCTTGAGATTCTCTCTTTCTCCCTCTCTCTCTGCCCCTCCCCCACTTGCTCTCACTCTTTCTCTTTCTCAATAAATATTTTTTAACAAGTAAAAAAAATATCTGATAAGGGATTCTAAAAATCTCTTTAATGCCTCCACCTGTACTCCAAATATCTACATCTTAAGTAGAGCAGTTTCTTGAGTTACTGATGCTGGCTTAACCTCCAGGTGTATCTCCAGCTGCTAACTCTGTCGTGAGAGTTCTCCCAGTAGAAAGACCTAGGACACAACTTTTATGCTCTGCTGCTGAGTAGGAGGGGACCAAGTACACAGAATTAGAATCACATTCCTTAAATAAAATATTACCTATCATGTGGATCATTGGAGGGGTAGCTTCAACCTTCATGAGTGTTGTGTTTTGTTTGGTATGCTAGATGGTCTACTTGACCACAACCCACTATCAACTTTTGCTATCTACAAGGCAAAGAGATCTGTACTTTGAAGCTGGACATGATTGGTAATCCCGTTTATCTCACTTGTACCCTAAAGATTTACAGAGCCGTAAGTAAGCGTGTTATGGGAGCCAACAGCAGAAAGGAAGAAAAAGCCATTCCAAGAATAGACAAAATAGAAGGCAAAGAAACCTGAGAGAAATAGAGAGTATTGAAAGAGAATTCACTCGCAAAATAGAAAATATTTTATGTTTAAAGTACCCTCATTAAGGAAATTAGTAGATGAATTGAATAATGGGATTACTATTATTGAGACCTCAATTTAGAGCCTGAACCATCAATGAAAGAAATATTTCGTATGCACAATAGAAATTAAAAATATCGTACTTAAAAGAGAAATGCCAAGTGCCCTAGAAGACTGATGCAGAAGGTATTAATAAAATATTTTCCATATGGAGCAAATGGAGGATAAAAATAATTAAAAGTATTTCTATGAATTGTAAGACTTGAGTTCAGAGAATGAAAACAGTCACAAAATATCAGATGAAAGAGGAAAAAAGAAACAGGTCTAGATACATAATATCATGATTACTAACTTTAACATGAGAATAATATCCTGCAAAAACTTTTCATATTTTTAAATGAATGAAACTGACATACTTTCATCCATTACTGAAATAACCTGTACAGACAACTGCTAAGAGGAAAGAGTCCAAGAATTTTAAACCTAACCGTGGCCAACAGTCCTCTGTCATAAAAAGGAAGGACATGTATTAATTCATACCATGTAAGGAATGTTCGCAAACAAACAAAAAATGATCAGATATCTTAGATTTAGGAAAATAAAGAGACTAGATAACCATAGTTTGCAATATATGTGACATAATCTATATAAATGACTAGGGGTGTTTAATTTGAGTGCTACCAATTTGACAATAAATTTCATATATTAAAAAAAATGAGTGCTACATTAGGATTCTTGAAATGGATGCTTTATTTTTCCCCTTATAAAAGTTAAATTTATGATCAATACTGCAAAATTTAAAAAAGTTTGGAGTATTAAGTATTTAAAAATTAGAGATGTATGCATAATTTCTAACTAAACCTTTAGAGATATTATAGTTTGTCTAATATTTAGTAAGAATACAATTTATAAATTATTACTTTTATATTTACCCTAGAGTTCAATCAAGTAACTTAGATTTACTTGTAAAAGTAGTGGTACAATGTACAAAATGGTCAGAGAACACTCTAGAGCCAAATATTTATTTCTCTTAACACAATATCCCTAATAATAATCCCTAAATGTATATTAAATGTTTATTATTTCACTGTATGAAATTCCAAGTTCACAAGTGAATAAACAAAAATAAAAACAAAATTATGCCTGCCTCATTGTTACAGTATTGTCACTAAGGGTGAACATTAGAGGAAAATAACCTTAAACTGAACATTTTCATTATTTACATAAGTGCCTTAGGAGTCTGTGAGATTTAGTGAATTATATTAAATAACAATATAATTTAGTCAAGTACTAAAGTTTCAAATTCAGTGTCAAATTCCTTACTTAAGATGGGTACACAGAATTCAATAAGGATTCCTAGTGTTCGTTAACATAATTAACATTTTCAAAACAAGAACCTGAGTAAGCTACATATTTGGCTTAACAAAGATCTTCAAAACAAATACTCTGTATATCTATAGCTACCTCTGCCCACCTACCTACCTACCTGTCAGGGAGGATCTCTGGTGATTTTGAGACCACAGCACAAAAAGCTTTCACCGATACCCAGGTGCTACATTGGTAGATAGAGACAGAAACAAAAGAGAAAAAAACACAAAAGGATCCTGAAAAATGTTGTTATCGGAGACACGAGAGACAACATTATTTCAAAGATAATTCCAAAACTATGAAATAACAGATGATACAACGTCCAGTGTACAAATACTCTGTTGGAATAGATGGATGGGAGTATCGCATGTGGATGTGCTGCAGGGATTCAAATAAGGGAGAGAAGTCACAGAAAGTATTAGTGACTCAATCCTTTGGAGAGTGGAATTCAGAAGCCAAGAGATGAATTCAGTATGAAGGTAGGGTCAAAGAAATTCTCAGTCATGGCAGGAAGGATACAAGGTGAGAGTAGGGGAAACAAAACATCCCCTTGACCCTTAGCAAATGGATGCCTGCCTTCATTGCCATGTGTAATTCTGTGTTATAGTTGAACCTCCAGGTAATCAAAGTTAAGCGAAAAGAGCAGAAAGAATGAAAGGTACGGGGACAAAAAGCCAGGAAATATTGAAAATAATTTGCAAAGTGGGTGTCCTGTCTTTTCACATTCCATCTGAAACTTTGATGTGCTACTGGCATATATATAGAAATAGGTGGATGTGCCGGTGAAGAGAAAGAGAGAAAGAAAAACATGACAGTAGAAAGCAATTTGAGAAAAAGCACTCGATAGAGCGTCGGGTTTGTTTTGTTCTTTTTATTTTAGCATATTTTCGTCTCCTTGATTCATTAAAATAGAAAAGTATCCATTTTATTCAAGTTTGAAATAGAATAGTCCGTTAACAATTAACTATAAGGTAAAAATGAGCTATTTAAAAAAGAAAAAAAATACATTTAGAAAAGATAAAGGTATTTAGTAAATAATAAAGTGCTGATTGAAAAGAAATTGTGGGGGTGCCTGGGTAGCTCATTTAGTTGAGTGTCCTATTCTTGATTTTGGCTCAAGTCATGATTCCAGAGTTGTGGGATTGAGCTCTGTGTCAGGCTCCATGCTGAGTGTGGATTCTGCTTAAGATATTCTCTCTCTCTCTGTCTCTCTGTCTCTCTCTCTCTCTCTCTCTCTCTCTGCGCCCTTCTCCCCCACTTATGCATTGTCTAAAATAAAAACAAAAATTAAAAAAAATTGTGAGCTGATTGCTGTTAGTAGATTAGTTTTTATACATATAGGTGCTTGTAATTAGATTAACTATACCTTGGTTTATGGCACAGTATTTAAGTTGGTCTCTGAATGACTGCGTGTGTGTTTGCATTTGTGTGTGTGTGTGTATGTGTGTTTAAATTATAATAACATTCCTTCTAATGTGATTTTTTTGCCATTAAATCCTGTGTCCCAACCAGAGACAGCAAATTAACTACTGTACATAATTGTATACAATATATATAGCATATATATTATACATACTTGGTGTATAATATACATGTATACGTCACTGTACGTAATTGTCTTAGTGTGCTTTTTCCCTTAACGTTTTGTTACCCAGAGTTATCCATGTTGCTGTATGTAACTGCGCTTCATTCATTTTCACTTCTGTTAACAATTATCATATAAATATACCAAATTTTGTTCTTGATTGGGCATGTTTCTAGTTTTTGGTTATCCTGGAAACACTATTGTAAATGTTCTTAAACACTTTTTGCTTCTATCTCCTTTCAAATAGAGAAAAACATTAGCCTTTTAGACCAGGGAGAACTGAAAGTTTTACGGCACCAGGCCAGTGGTGCTACAATTTATCTCTTAACCAAGATTTAAAATAAATTAGTCACACCAGCTCCCGCCTAATGCCATCTCCCTTGGTTTGTTTCTATAATAGTGTTCTCTGTCCATGTTACTGTTTGTGGTCGTAGATCTTTGATTTTGTAGAGAAAAAAAGAAAGCTCAGCTCAATAGAAGATGTAGGAAGTAAGTGAGCTACAGTTTCCTCATTCATATGGACTAGAACTTGAATGAAATTGTGGAAGGAATGTGAACTATCATTCCAGAAAAGGCAGAGGCAGCTTTTGGACTTGCTATTAACTAACCATCCCCAAATACCTTTCATCTCTTTCATTCAATGAGTGGCGAAGGCTTTCAGTACTAGCAGCAACTACGGAATTTACTGCTTTATCCCTATAGAATTTACGAACTAATCCTCTCAGCAGGAATGAAAAAAAAAAATTGCTAATGTATTTTCAATATGTCTGTATGCCAACTTAGTCTGAAAAGGGTAAGGATATTACAAATGCTTAGAAATATGGTTAGAAAGTTTGAAAAATTGAGTCATGTAAGATTACATCTTCAAAGTTAGCATATAACTAAATATTTGTGGTACTTGTAAAACATGTAGTTTGCTTATTACAAAGTAGAAGGGGGGCGCCTGGGTGGCGCAGTCGGTTAAGCGTCCGACTTCAGCCAGGTCACGATCTCGCGGTCTGTGAGTTCGAGCCCCGCGTCAGGCTCTGGGCTGATGGCTGGGAGCCTGGAGCCTGTTTCCGATTCTGTGTCTCCCTCTCTCTCTGCCCCTCCCCCGTTCATGCTCTGTCTCTCTCTGTCCCAAAAATAAATAAAAAACGTTGAAAAAAAAATTAAAAAAAAAAAAAGTAGAAGGTATATATTTATATGTCTCTATATATGTACTTCTACTTACATATCCTACTTAAATATATATAAGTACATATATATATTCTATTATAATATATAATTGTTCTATGCTAAAACTGTCTAGGCTGTATGTATTTCTTAATTAAAGTATAGTGGACACATAATATTACATTTGTTTTAGGTGCACAACACAGTGATTTGACCAGTCTGCATGTTGCTGTGCTCACCACAACTGTGGCTACCGTCTGTCACCATACATAATATTACAGTATCATTGACTATATTCCCTGTGCTGTGCCTTTTATTCCTGTGATTTACTCATTCTGTAAATGCAAGCCTACATCTCCCACTCTTTTTCACTCATTTTGCCCATCCCCTTACCCTCTGCCCACGTGGCAACCACCAATTTGTTCTCTAAGAGTTTGTGTTTTTTTGTGTGTCTTTTTTATCCTTGCTTGCTCATTTGTTTCTTAAATTCCACATGTGAGTGAAATCATATGAACTGTGTCTTTGATTTATTTTACTTATCATCATACTTTCTAGATCTATCCATGTTGTCGCAAAGGACAAGATTTTATTCTTTTTTCTGGTTGAATAATATTCCACTACACACACACACACACACACACACACACACACACACACATTCTTTATCCATTTATCGATCAAAAGATGCTTGGTTTTCTTCCATATCTTAGCTATCATAAGTAATGCTGCAATAAAAATAGGGGTGCATATATCCTTTTTAATCACTGTTTTTTTTTTCTTTGGGTAAATACCCACTAGTCAGACTACTCGGTTATATGATATTTCCATTTTAAATTTTTTTGAGGGGCCTTCATCCTGTTTTCTGCAGTGGCTGTACCAATTTACGTTTCCACCAACAATGCATGAGTGTTCCCTTTTGTTCACATCCTCACCAACACTTGTTAATTTGCTTTTAATTAACTTGTTAATTTTGATTCTGGCAGTTCTGACATGATACCTCATTGTGGTTTGGATTTGCATTTCTCTTGTGATTATTGATGTTGAGAATATTTTCCTGTGTCTGTTGGACATTTCTTTGAAGAAATGCCCGTTCAGGTTCTCCACCCATTTTAAATTGGATTATTTATTTGTCTGGTGTCGAGTTGTATAAGTTCTTTATACATTTTAAGTTTTAATCCTTTATCACATTTGTCATTTGAAAATATCTTCTCCCATTCAGTGGGTTATCTTGTCATTTCATTGATGTTTTCCTTCACTGTACATAAGTTTTTACTTTGGTTTGCTCCCAATAGTTTATTTTTGATTTTGTTTTCTTTGCCTGAGAAGACATATCTAAAAAAATGTTTCTACAGCCGATGTTAAAAAAAATTCCTGCCTCTGTTCTGTTTTAGGATTTTTAAAGTTTCAGGTCCCATATTCAGGTCTTTAATCCATTTTCAGTTTATTTTTACATATGGTATTAAGAGGTGGTCTAGCCTTATTATTTTACATGTAGCTGTTTAGTTTTCCTAGCATTATTTATGAAAGAGACTATCTCTCCCCACTGTATATTCTTGCCTCCTTTGTCGTAGATTCATTGATGGTACAAGTGTGGGATTATTTTTGAACTTTCTCTCATATTCTGTTGATTAATCTGTTTCTGTGTCAGTACCATACATCTTTGGTTTCTATAGTTTTGTAGTATATCTTGAAATTAGGAAATGTGAAATCTCTGGTTTTGTTTTGTTCTTCTTTCTCAAGATTGTTTTGGCTATTTGAGTTCTTTTGTGGTTTTATACAAAATTTACAATTATTCTAGCTTTGTGAAAATTGTTGCAAGTATTTTGAGATGGATTGCATTAAATTCATAGAGTCCTTTGGGTACTATGGAAAATTTAACAGTATGAATTCTACCAATCTGTGAGCATGGAATGCCTTTCCATTGTTTATGTCATTATCAATATCTTTCATCAGTGTTTTACAGTTTTCAGAGCAGTGGTGTTTCACTGTTTGGGTTAAGTATATTCCTAGTGTTTTTTATTATTTTTACTCTAATTATAAGGGGAATTTTTAAAATTTCTTTTCTTGCTACTCTGTTATTCGTGTATGGAAATGCAACTGATTTTTTTTTATATTAGGTTTGTCTCCTGCAACTTCACTGAATTCTTTTATTACTTTAAATAGATTTTTGGTGGTGTCTTCAGGGTTTCTTGTTATCCATATGTAGTGACAGCTTAATTTCTTCCTTATCAATATGGATGCCTTTTATTTCCTTTTCTTTTATGATTGCAGTGGTGAGGAATTCTAGTACTATGTTGAATAAAAATGGCCAAGTGGACATTCTTGTTTTGCTCCATAGCTTAGAGGAAAAGCTCTGAGTACCATTGAATATGATGATAGCTGTGTGTTTTTTTTTCATATAGACTCCTTCCTTTATTATGTTAACATATGCTTTCTTTGTTGAGAGTTTTATAATGAATAAAGGTTGAATTTTTTCAAATGCTTTTTCTGCATCTATTGACATGATCACATGATCTTTATTCTTCATTTTGATGTATCACATTGACTGATTTGTGAATATTGAACCATTCGTGCATTCTTGGAATGATTGCCACTTGATTGTGGTGAAATAAACTTTTAAAGTATTTTTGAAGGTGATCTATTAATGTTTTGTTGAGGATTTTTGTATCTATGCTCATCAGACATATTGGCCTGTAATTTTATTTTTTTGTGGTGTCTTTTTCTGGCTTTGATATCAGGGTAATGCTGGCCTCTTAAAATGTATTAAGAAGTTTTTTTCTTCCTCTTCTTTTTTTGGAATAGTTTTGGCAGAATAAGTATTAACTTTCCTTTAAATGTTCGGTAGAATTTACCTGTAAATTTATCTGATCCTGGACTTTGTTTATTGGTAGGTTTTTTTTTTTTCCTACCAATTTTACTACAAATAACCAATTTGTTATTACCAGTCATTTAGGTTTTCCTATTTTTTCCTAATTTAGTTTTGGAAGATTTAAGCAGGAAATATTCTCATTGTTTCAGCATTAAAAACCACAAAAGACTATGTGCTGATCTAAACTCAAATAATAGTAAACAATGCTATATGCACTCTTACGCTGAACAGTGGTTTAAAAATGGCAATGTCAACTTTACATGTGGTGTATCACATCTTATGTCTAATAAAAGAACAGTGGCAATCAATTCCCAAGAGTTCTTCAATATGAAGGTATTAGTGCTTATCTAGTGCAGTACAGTAAAACTCTATGAAAAGCCATGTGTGTGAGCCCATTTTTCTTTGATTTTATGTCCTAAAAAGTCAGAAGGAACACTGTGCTCTGTTGCAAATCACTGCAAAAGAACTTGGGGAAGTATTTGATAAATGGAGATATGTAATATCATTATTTGAATTAAAGGTTTTTGGTCCTATATGGAATATTTAGTGCTTTATTTAAACTAGTTTTCAAAGGTAATATTTTAAAACGCAGACCACCAGTATAGCATCTGTAACTTGCAAAGTGTGTGTGACATCTCAACTATCATACAAACCAGACATGTATGTAACGAACACACATGGCTCAAACTGTGTGAATCCAAGTGCATTCACTGATGTGGCGGCCTCAACTATCCAGAAGGTTCCTAGGAATGCAGAAGTCAGTAGTGAGGTCAGGAAGTCCATGTGCTAAGACAAATATCTCAGACACTGTCTCAGAGCCTAGTACGGTTTTCAGCACATTTTTTGCAAGTTTGATAAGGCAGTTTCCCAGTTCACAGAAGCTTATAAATAGTAAATAAAAAGATGTATGGGGAAGAACTCAGTAGCTGCTGGTGGCAGACAGATCAAAGACAAGTCTTCAAGAGAGGTGAGGGAGATCGAGAATGATTAATGAGACCTTCTTACTCTTTAAAAGCTCACCACCTAGATAAGGATAGCTTGACTGTGAATGAAAAAGAGTAATTATAAAAATCAGAACACACGAAAAGGTCATTCTGTGGAAAGGCAAAAAGATTAATATTTTCAACATGCTTCAAATAGTTTACCTGCCCTTAAGGCCTCTGCTCTTTTCCTGTTCATTAAAACATTTGATACTTTTAGTGATACCCTACCTCATTAAGCTAAGACTAACTTTCTATCCATCCACAGTATGTAAGCAGATAAGGCACACATATTATACTTGGGAAATCTATGAATGCTGCTTAAAAAAATAAAGATAATCTCTTTAAAAGTAAGCTTAACTCAGCAAGAAAATTACCTCCTTATAGAAGCCTGTTCTCTGACAACACTGGTCGGCATCTTCATGGCAATTTAAAACTATTTCGGTTCTTCCAAAGCTTTGGAAAAAGGTAACAGACCTTCTTAGGAATCTAATAGTGTACTCCTAGCGACTTGAGTGATGATCTCATGGAAGGCAAACAAGGAAGACTCTTAGGCTCTGTGGTTACGGGAGGCAGTCTTTAGGATTTAGCAAGTAGATCGAATTAGCTCGTATATAGGGTAGCCACACGTGCATCACTGACGTCATCAAAAATAGTTAACATTTACCTATTTGGTTATTGCAGATTATAAACTGCTCTCAGCTCTCTTCATGGTTACGGTAGTAGAGAAAAGCAGCCGATATCAGGTAAAAACTGTGCTTTTAGTCATTGCTTTAGGCTTTTTGACTATTTAAACTTCTTAACCTTTAGGATAAGTTTGAAAAGGAGCAAAAGCACCCAGTCACACATGTGCAAGAGTTGTGTTTTGAAGTAAAGCATTATGAAAAGTTTAAAATCTGAGCACGTTAAAATTAGCACATTCAAGCAAGTGCTAATTTTAATATGAACATCGTTCATCGGCCAATAATGTAATTTTCACACGGCAAACAGTTTAAAACATCAAGTTAGTTAAATGAAGTTCGGATCTGTATACCACTTTTGTCTATGTGCCCACTGATTGTTGATCTAATTTAAAACTACAAATCGTGAAAAAAATATACATATATATATTGCTTTATGTTTACTAAAACAGTCGTACAAACACGGTCTCATGTTGTCCTCAAAACGCAACACCTCGGGGCGCCTGGGTGGCTCAGTCGGTTAAGCAGCCGACTTCAGCTCAGGTCACGATCTCGCGGTCCGTGAGTTCGAGCCCCGCGTGGGGCTCTGGGCTGATGGCTCAGAGCCTGGAGCCTGCTTCTGATTCTGTGTCTCCCTCTCTCTCTGCCCCTCCCCCGTTCATGCTCTGTCTCTCTCTGTCTCAAAAATAAATAAAACGTTAAAAAAAAATTAAAAAAAAAAAACACAACACCTCACAAAGGTGTTGTTATTATAACCACTTTGTTTTAGGAAGGGAAAGAGAAGAAATACTTCTCAGATGAGCAATAATTATAAGTATTACCTTTTATTTAGCAGTCATTATGCTTTTCATACATTCATTTAATTCTTAAAATCGCTCCATAATATCACCAGTTCATTAGAATAGATATTTAACAGATTTGATTTTTAATAAATGACTTTGCCCAAGGTCACAGTTAGTAAGTGAAACCAGCGTTGGAAGGCAAGCCTACATAGTGCTGCACCTGTCTTAATATTTTATTTATATTACCAAATTTTATCCTAGTTTATCATCCCTATTTTACAAATTAGTAAATTGATATTCCAAATATGTCAGTGAACTGACGTTTGATTTAAAACCCAGACTTCTGATTTTAAAGGCTGGACTCTATCTGCATATTGTTGGCTTTGTACTTGAAGATAATTAAATGCATTTGTCATATATATATATATATATATATATATATATATTTTTTTTTTTTTTTTTTTTGCTTTCTTTGTGGATCACACCAATACTTTTTTTCTACAACGTGTCATGGAAATATCTGCAAACTGTATGACCTTGATGAAGTAACTAGTCACTATATCAAGTTTTGACTGGAGCATGTGACTACTTGATTAGGAAGAGTGAGAACAGGTTAATTTGTAATATAAACATGTACAGGAATATTACAACAGTGATTTTTATATAAATTCAAATGTCTCTTTTATAATGTACAGACACCCGGAGGGCACGTATTTGTAAAGTAATTTGTTGGCCGTGCAATCCGTATGCAGTTGTTACAATGAGGAATGACCTTTTTCCTGCCTATGTTCTTTATTGCAACAAAAAAGAAAACAGTTAGGACTGATGCATTCCATCTCATTAAGCAGGTAATGTCTTCTATAAACTGGAACTAGTTCTAAGGTTGGTTTGTGTTACCATTTTTAGGTATTTCGGTGAATGTCACGGCCTGGTTGAATTGTAAGTGAATTACAAGATAGCCTGGCAACCGATCTTTCTTCTAAAATTCAGGGCCTTTTTGTTTTTTTTAAATTATGTATATAATCTAATTAAATATATATATAATTTATAAGTGTATAAATTATATATATAACTTAATTATATATAATTTATGTATAAATGATATATAACAAATATATATATATATATTAGCAATACATATGTGCTTTATATACATTGAGTCATTGTATGATGTATGTAAGCAATTATGAGCTTTCTGCTATGGTTAAGTTTTCCTCTCACAATATGAAAACAATTAAATATGAAAACGTTGATTTTTCTTGAGTTTTTTTGCATAAAAATAAATTCTCTTATTGTTTAATATACTTAGTTCCTAAAACATTTCTATGAGTTATACATTTTTAAAAAAGCCTGTATAAGTTACATATACAAAGGGCTAAATGGACATAATAGCAATATCTGCTCAAGATTTGCTAATGCTCACCTGCAGTTTTCTGCCTATGTGTACCTGGCACTCTTTTACATGGTTTAAAATATCCCATAAGCCCCAAAGGCACAAAAATGTAGTACGTTTAAATTTTCTGTGTTCTGTAAATGCTAATGTGTTTTAAGGACAAATCTGTTTCTGCCTCGTGGTGCTTTGTTGCCCCAAATCAATGGAACGAGGACAAAGAAGCTTTTCTTGATGCCTTAAGTAAATAACCATAGACCTAATCATATAATAACTTTTCCAAGAAAATAACGGCTTACTCTTAAGTCTTTGTGCAGAAAGCACAAAGCAAGCAGAATAGCTCCAAGAGATTTTGAAGGTGAAATTCAGAAAAATATTATCGAGGATAATCTATATTTTAGGAGAAGAATTCTAGCAACAGATTAAATCGTAGGTAGGGAAAGCCTGCAGTGATGGTAGTAGCAAGCACAGTTTGCTTCCCTTGAAAATATGGTCTGAAAAACAGCCTTGGCGGTGAGAATTAACAAATAAGCATGAGAAACAACCGACTTTCCGATGTGGAAAAAAATGGTGATTTGATGAATCAGGAAGGTGGAGAGTAGAGGATCATTATCAAAGTTTATAGTCAGGTTTTCAGCATTCTCAATAGGTGTGGCCGTGGTAGAATTACAAGGTAATTACAATGGTTGAAGTTTTGTTGCTCATATGATAGTGGTTATTATAGTCAGGTTCGGTTTAGTTGGAGGGAATACAGGCGACGGTTTTGAATGTTAATTTTGAAGAAAAGCTCTCTATGTTCTCTTCATCCTGATATCCGAGGACTTGTATCATATTTTTTTTCTAAATGAACCTCTTTTTGCCTCCTGAAACAAACAAAAGCATTGAAATTATTCTCTTACATTTCCCTTTAGGGAGAAAAAATTATCTTACTGCTGGGTTGGGATAGCCGCATGTTTTAAGCTCTGAGGGCACCGGGACTCCTGGTGCTGACTGGCTGGGCTTCTGGTTGATGAATGGGCTAGCTAGTGATCTAAAGCATACTGCTTAATGTTTGAAGTGCCTCTGGCAGCACCTAGGGCCAGCTTGTTTATTGATTTATTATTACTGGTACAAAAGTTTAAACAGCCTGTCGTGTCTATATGACCAGTAGGCTCTGAGAGACCACAGTGGAAGTATTTACTGACTTTCCTGCAATCCTTGATAAACTGAATAATAGCTCCTCAACAGATATCTGAATCTCTGAAAATTGGTAATGTTACTTTACCTGGAAAAAAAAAAGGAAGGAAGGAAGGAGAAAGAAAAAAGAAAAGAAAAGGAAAAAGGATTTTGCACATGTGGTGATGCTAAGTATCATAAAATGGGGACATTGTCTTGGGCTACCCAAATGAGTCCTAAATATAATCACATATATCCTTTTAAGGTTAAGGTTAGAGGAAAATTTGACCCTCAAGAAGAGGAGAAGGCGATGTGATCGTGAAGGCAAAAATTAGAGTGATGGAATCACTTTGGGAAGCCCGTTCTTTCTTTAATAGCCAAGCAGTGATGGCAGCCACCAGAAGGTGGAAAGAACAGATTTTCCCTCAGAGCCTCCGTTGGGAGCACAGCCCTTGCTGAAAACCTTGACTTGGGTGCTGATTTCAGTCTCTTGGCCTCCAGAACTGTAAGAGACCACATTTTCGTTGCTCTAAGCCACCAGATCAGTAGAAACTTACTATAGCAGCCACATGAAACGAATACAGCTTTACACACACATCTAGGTGGTTTGTTATCCAGAGACAAAGTGTACTTTGTGAGTAAGAATTGTCCCAGGGGAGTCAAGCTTCAAGTCTGTCGGGCTCTGTCACTTGCCTGTGCTTTCTTTCTGTACTGTACCTTACCATTTCCCTGTCTCAGAGCCTGAGTGAAAGTGCTCTGTAGAGGTTCATGAGTCCTGCCAATTATCTGACCTGTATAATCTTTGCAGGTCGCATTATGAAGGCTTTTGTAATGATTCCTGACTTGATACCTTAAGTAACGGCTGAGGCTTGTTTGGGAGGAAGAAAGAGGAAGAACATGGGAAAGGGTGGTCGGGACGACTTCAGGGAAGTCTTTGGGGTGAAGCTGGGCAAACATTGTAAGCATACTGATGCCATTTGCTGTTAATAGATCCCAGGTCTGGGAACGTCTAAGTCAAATAAAATAGAAATTCTAATGGCCAGAAAGTCTTAGCTACTCGCATCTTTTTTTCTTTTAACAAAAATGAAAGGAACTGAGAGGTAGTCCAAGAACGCTCGAACCGTAGAGTTACCAGTGGTAATTGAATTTGTATGTGGAAGGGAATATTCATTTCCAAAAACAGGAGTTAACAAATAATTGTTTCAATAAAAATGGTTTCTGTCTAACTAATAAGAGTCAATAAAGTAATTCTGTAAGTCATAGGAGAAGGGATTCAGTTGATTAGAGAAACATGGGATCTTCACTGGTAACGCATTTCTGTACCCCTATTGAAATGGGTTTTGCACCTGAGAAACCAGGAAGCTCTTTCCCTGTGTTAGATACTGTCGAGTATGTTCAGACTTTCTCAGGACCCTCACTTTGCTTCTGCTTTTGCAGAGGTATAGACAGAAGGAGTAAATTCCAACCCGCTAAAGCTAGAAAAAAAGTAGAAATATATAACACATGGCCTAAAGAATAAAACTATCCAACTCTTGTGAGGCTACTGAAGTCTTGTGACTGCAACTAACCCAAAGCTACTTTTATGACAGTGTGGACGTTTTCTCTAATTCATGTCTTTTTGTTTGCTTCTTTGTCTTCCAGAAGTGATAGCTGATGCTATGCTGAAATTGGCACCAGCTCCTTCTGTGACTTTATTGATTTGTTTTGGTTGTCTTCTTGTCAGTTCACACCTTCATCACCTCGGCATGAACTTTGCAATTGCCCTTGTTACTTAGAATTCCATAGGTTAGATGAATTAAGAAGTTAAAGTAATCTTTCCAGTACAGATTTATGTATCCAAATAAGTCACACATCAATAGTTGGGCATTCAAAACATATTTTCCTAATGAAAAACTATTTTGTAAATGATAGCCCAAGCCTATTCAATCCACAATCCAGCTGAAATTACAGGCATGTTAAATAAAATGCAAAAGAAAAAAAAAACCTCATTGTGATACCATTTTTAATATCATAAAATGTTTTAATTATAGAATATATTAAAATAATTGAGAAAACATTGTTCTGACATTTTTAATAGCTTTATTGAGGTACACTCGTTACACAAAACCTGCCTATATTTGATACGTACAATTTTATGACTCTATGCATATGCATACACAGTGAAATAGTACAGTCAATATAATAAACATATCCGTCACCACCAAAAGTTACCTTGTGTGTGTGTGTGTGTGTGTGTGTATGTGTGTGTGTTGTAAGAACATTAACATGAGATCTAGCCTCTTAACAATTTTTAAGTGCACAATAATTGTTGACTGTAGGCCCTACGCTATAAAGTACATCTCTAGAACTAATTCATCCTACACAACTGATATTTTATATCACTTGACTTTTCTCTGTGTGTGAGGACAAAATCATGCCAAACTTCCCTGAGTGGGGCTGAAAAATTGGGGGAAAAAAAGATTTGAATTATTCAGAAAAAAGGAAAAAAATAATAAAAATGGGTAAAAATACAATTAAGCTATAAAGAAGTATACAGATGGTTGATTAAGAATGTCATGGAAAGGGAAAGATAGTGAATCTACTAAAATTCTAAGAGATCAGCTTGAGAGATTGGGTGGCCTGGATGTTTCGCTAACTCCTCAAACTGTACAAGAACCACTAATGAGTCATTTAATTTATGCAGCCTTACAGGCTTTAAAATTCTGATTATACTAAAGATAAATCTGCAGTCCGTTAAGAGCTAATTCCACTTAAAATCGTGTTCAGTAAAGGAGAAGATTATGAGTCTGAGTGATAGAAAGGCCAGGGTCTCTTGGCACTTTCCCCAGCAGAGGACCCAAGGTAGTTTGTATTGGCAAAGTTCAAACGACTGAAGGATTTCTTGAATCCTGAAACGTGATATCTGGTTAGATCTAAACTTGCTGAAATTAAACTACAAAGCAGTATTTCAATTAGCAGGATTTGGTAAAACAAGTGTAGAAGGCTTGCACGTGCAAGCATGGCTCAAAGTAGAAACTTAACATGAAAGCTTTGTATGGTTGTTATTTTTCTCCCTACCTGGATGTTCTCTTGAAATGAATGTGATGCCTGCATGGGAATTTCACATATCAAAATCATCCGGGAAAAAATGTGATGCAAATTTCCTTTTTGGTTTTAATCGTGCGTGCTTGATGGCACCATGTAGAATTACCTAAGCCCGCTCAAGCAATAAATTTGTAACATCAGCTCTCCGAGGGCGCCAGAAAATGTTAGTTTTAATTAAGAATCTATAAGATGCAGGTATGATGAAAAATCCTTTTTCATCATCTTGTATGATCTGTAAAATTAACTGATAGATCCTAAACACAGACTGTAGATTGATAGTGTTAATAAAGTTATTCCTATGTCCCCTCTATAGCACTGGCCATACCTGATTGGTATTAATAACTCACACTGTGATATATGCTCCAGGACATTAGTTTTCTGTAATCACTTTGGCTGATGTTGTCTTTTCAATTTCCATTTTGAAAGGGAGGTTTGGCTAGTCAGGTCAGTTTGTATTTACGTAGGATAGAATTCAGTACACATGTACTGCTCTCCCACAAGGATATCGAAATTATCTTGTTTACTACCGCAACTTGGTAAGAAGCAATTGAGATTTGATTGAGTTGGAAACTGTTTTTATTTATTCTATTGATGGTATGCTGTTGATACCTCAGTCTGAAGACAGACTTAAAACTAAAATACAAATATTGAATGGTCCTATGACTACACAGGATGGCTGAATAAGCCAAATTAAGTACAGGGCCAGAGAAAAGTGGAGAAATTCTCATGTACAACTTAGACAAAAGCTTCAAGAGACAAAGTTGTCCCTCAGACACCAAGAATAAGTTCTTGTTCTTGCCAGTTCAAAAAGCAAAACAAGAAGATCAAAGATTAACTGAATCATTTGGTTTTTGGAGAAATCAGAAGCCATATCTAGTAATTTTATTAACTGATATTTCCAAATTTACCAAATTTCCAAATAAAAACTGAATTTGCGTGTAACACAAAAGTTCAGAAGACTCTCAAGGGTTCCAAAGTGCCATAGCACAGTGGAGCCTCTGGGTCCTTCTGATTCCCCCCTTTCAAATGATACTGAAGGGCTTCCGCAGTATTAACATTGTGACTGGAACCCTTAGGTAAAGCCCAAGACAGACAACCGATACCTTTTGGGATTCTAAAAGTTACTTGACACAGCTTGAAGATAACAGCTTTTGAAAGACAATTTTTGGTCTATTGCTGAAATTAGCTGCAATTGATTCTATTAAGAAAGTCGTAAGTCTATTTTGAGACCTGAAATGTCCATTCTTTCTTCATTTATTTGAGACCATCATTCCAACAGAGAAGGAAATGTGCAGAAGAGTTTTTCTTTATTAAATGAAATGACATATTCAAGAACACATGATAGAGGACCACTGGAAGTATCCAATCATGAAGACATGATTACTATGCCATTTAGCCTTACAACTCATCTCCTTCAGGTATTTCTAACCCTGTAGGTGAATGGGCCAATTCCTACAATTAGCTATTAGATGATGCCAAGCTTCAGGACAGTAGCCCAAGAGTGGATAGCGGACCCTCAACCTGGGAAACAGCTGCATTACAAAATACTCATTGTTGTCATTTGACAATACAAAGGATAGATCTGCTGGATGAGTAGAATTAACATTGGTACGTTTGTGGCACCACATAAACAAGGCAATTACAATGTTAACATGGTATGGCTTTTTATTATTTTTGAGCAGTAGCCAATGGACTGATAAGAAGGTCTGAACCTAGGGCCTTGGTGGATTGGAAAATAAAAGGAACCCCAGGTGGGGTGCTATGTTATGGAGGTCCTTATAAATTTGAAAGGAAATATCAAAATGTGGCAAGATGAGAGTAAACCTTACTCCAGAATATGGTCCTTATTCCCAGGATGAAGTGTTTTTGTTTTAGCTGGATGCTGGGGTTTCAAAAAGTATTAATAGAGTCTTTCCATACTGGCTACACGAGACCACTACATTCTCTGAGACTCTTTGACCTCTCCTGTCTTGGTTCTGTTCTCAATACTCTGTGAGTTATTTTCTTTAATCATCATTTAGATCTCCCCTGTGTCTACAGAATTCAGCCCTCATTCAAGTACTGCTGCTTTCGCAACGATTATTTCAGTATTTTTCGTGGCTTTTTTAATTCTTCCACATAGAAGACATCACCAGGTCTGTAGGGCAAAAATCTCTTTAAGCTGGGTTTAACTTTTTAGATGGTATTCTCTCTAGTTCTGGTATTAACATTTTCTAAGGTGACATTCCTTCTTACTTGCTTGATTTATTGTTCATTTCTCCCCCCACAGAGTTCATAAATCCATTCTTTTTAACTCTCCTAATTTTTAACATTAACCATTGTTTTCACCTCTAAAACACAGTGCATCCTTATACTTTCCTATTCTTGATAAATTTACATCAGCAAATGTGTAAATTTAACATATCCTTAGGTTAAAATCATGCAGGGGAGTGTACCCTATTTATAGTCTAGGGCTAATTTGGCGATGACGAGTTCATCAAAAAATTATTATATTAGAATTTTGTTCTAGAAAAACCTCTAAAAGTAATAAAGTTCATTTAAATCTGGGAAAACAATATAATATATTGTATACACAATAATATACATGAATATATATGATGATATGGCATCAGAATTCTATAGAAAATTTGTTTTTAACATATGTGTCTTCTAGCTGCCTATGTATTCGTGACTGCTTCTATTTACCTATTTAGTAGTCCTCTAAGGATCCAAGCCTTTGTTTATATTTTATTTTGAGAAAAAAAATATGTATTTATCCCTTGGAACTTTCCTTTTCTTCCTCTTTATGCTGGTGGGAGGTTTTACGCTCATTGTCACAAGAGAGGAATGTTAGAACTAAAAAAAAGTAAGCATTTGTACATGTCTTTGCATTTAGTTTTGAAAGCTTAAGCGCTTAGGAGAAGAGAACTTTCAGGGACATAATGAACATGTTGAAGAAACTACATATACACACACACACACACACACACACACACACACACAGAACAATAAAGGTACTTCCTTCAAGTCAAGGGAAAGGCCAGGAAGAGGGACCTGTCTGATGGTGGGGTGCTGTGCAAATAGCAAAACCACTATGAAGGGTAGCTTCACAAAACATCTTAGCATCCAGGGATTCGAGAACACCCTGACATCGGCATGCATCAGAACTGTATGGCAGCTGTAAGAGGGCTACCAGACTACTCTGGATTGAGAATCTGGAGATTGAGCAGTAACCTGTGTGAACTGATGAAAGACCAACACACAACCTCTCTCTCCCCCCAGCGAAGACTTGGCAACGCCTGAGACTGAAATAGAATAAATTCATGGGGATTTTTTGGTCGGAAATCAAACAGAGTTCTTGAAAGTAATATTTTTTCCACAATAATAAATGCTGTGTTTCTTGAACAGCGAGATACGGAGAAAACTTCCTACCCATTGGATTTACTAGCTGCTCTTGCAGAATTCTTCCCCTTTCACAGACAGTAAGTAGGTATGAGGTATATATGTACGTATATATGTGTATATATGTGTGTATATATGTATGTGTATATATGAGGCATATCTTCACTAGTTCTGGTACATCTTTGACCATTTGAAGAAGTATCTTTTGATAATTCAGTGAAAGCATTTGGTATTTCAGTTAATACTTTTTTGTCATGTAGTCAAGTTTTCATCCTCAAGAGGGCACTTTAATATAAGCTAAATCCTCTCCCAGAAGTGTTTTCAATGGTCTGTGGGCAGAATGCTTAATTTTCACTGAGCATCTGTCTTTCAATATGATGTTTTCCATATGCAGTGTCTGTACTCTTCATAGTGTATTGCTAAAAACTAAATAGAGTTGTCATTGTGTAAGATGTAGGATTTTTTTTCAAGATAGGTAAATTTACGTCTTCTCTTTTTCTTTTTTGTCCGTTTCCCCGTTGAGATAAGCTTTGTCAAATCATCAAGAAAGCAGTGGGTATTTTGGCTCTGTGAATGCTATGTAAAATTGAACACATGAGGCTCGGTCGATTCTATGGTATTATTTTTCACATTGTTTTCTAGTTTTCACATGTTTGTATTTTAATCGAATCTGTGTTTTTGGTAATAGCTCAATCAAGTTATAAATTCCCAGCAGAGGAAGCTTCCTTTTCACTCTGAACAATGAAGGTGTTGGGAGAAGTTCCAGCATACTGTCAGAGGGGAAAAAATAATTTTCCCTCTATTCTCCTAGGTTCTTGTCTGAGACTCCTGTAATAAAAGATTAATAGGAGAAAAAACAAACAGAAATTTAACAACATATGTATCTCCTGTATACACGAGAAATACCCAGAAAGACTGAGTTAATGCCCCAAAATGGCCCAAGCCACCACCTTAAATTCCATCTCCATCCAGCTAAAGTAAAAGATGTTGAGGAATGGGAGCCAGTTATGGGAGGTTACCTGGAAAAGCACTGTAGACAAGGGTAAGGTTGTTATGCAGATTTAGGTTTTCACCTTCCCCATTGATAAGAGTTTCTAGAGTGTAGTCATCCTTCTCTTCCTGGGAGAGGGAGACCTTTTTAAAAATGGAGATTTTCCTTTTGAATATAAATGTATCTTCCAGAAGAGTAACTTTTACTCACTTTTTCCGTGTCTGCTGTTTCTTAAAAATATTCAGCTTAATATAATCCTTATGCCAAAGAGACCTATTTGGGGACGGCAAATTCTCCCTTTGGCCATCAGTGCCAACTCAGTGGTAAATATTGAGGTTGAGACAGCAATAGGCCAGCCTCAGGCTGATAGATCCCAAAGGAGACCAGGGATGGAAAAGAATAAAGATGCCTCAAGTTATTTGAAATGGACTTTCTTTTTTTTTTTTTTTTTTTAATGTTTGTTTTTGAGAGAGAGAGAATTTGTGTGACAGGGAGAGGAGCAGAGAGAGAGGGAGAGAGAAGATCCAAAGCAGGCTCTATGCTGACAACAAAGAGCCCACTGAGGGGTTTGAACTCACAAACTGTGAGATGGTGACCCAAGTCGAAGTAAGATGCTTAACCAACTGAGCCACCCAGGTGCCCCAAAATGGACTTTCTTAATAAAATATCTTACTTAAGTATTATATTTCAACTTCATTAGTGTTAAAAATGGTACCTGTACTTACTTATTTGGAATGTTGACAAATAAACATTGAAGGATAAAATGTTGCTAAGATTTTGATGTCTTTGATATGTTTTCATATTTAAGTTTGCCAAGTTTCAAATATTAACCATCATTTCCATGATTAACCATCAAAGTTAAATATAACTTTGTCTAGAAGTTTTTTGCTATCTTTCAACAACTAATTTTAGTAGCAGAATTTTTATCACTCTTAAAATTAGGTTCTATGTAGGTTAGTTATTAAAAGAAAATAATCAGCATATAAATCCTATAGAAAACAAAACTGAAAAACACCAGTAAAATTTTGAAAATTATATTTGCAGTGGACTGTCTTATTTGCTGATCTCAAGACTATATAAGCAGAAAATTATAAGGAAATGCTTTCCATGTCTAAAATTGTTTTCATAGGGTCCTTATCCAACATTGTACTGTATTTCTTGAATATAATAAGCATCCGACTCTTGATTTCTGCTCAGGTCATGATCTCTCAGTTTGTGAGTTCAAGCCCTTCCCTAGGCTGTGCACTGACCGTGTGGAGCCTGCTTGGGATTCTCTCTCTCCTGCCCTCTCTGTCCCATTCCACACATTCTTTCTTTCTCTCTATCTCTCTCAAAGGCACAAGTAAAATTGTTTTCACTGGATCCTTATCCAATATCATACTATATTTCTTGAATATAATTTTAATATAACTACCACTAAGTGTCTGTGCTAGTCACGTCACTCAATTTTTTATCCCAGTTTTCTTCTTTATAAAGTAAGCATTCCAACTCAAAAGTTTCTACTCAAAATTTCAACTGCAGGTGTCAATGTACTTATCAGGATTAAAGTTAAAATTTGGTATGAGGTTCTTGGCAGCTAGCAAAAAAGGGAAAAGAAAACACTGCTCTGTGTTTTATGTTGTCCCTGGTGATCAAATTACCTTTAGGTTCAGTACACAAAATAGTGTGTACTTTTAAATTATGGTTGAATTTCTTTTCTGGGGCCCAGGAGGGATCAAAGGTAAAAAAGCCACAGTGATGTGTAGAATCTGGGGTGCTATATTCGATCTCAGGGAGCAGTAAGTGCATAGAACTGGCACAGAGATCCTTGGCCAGTGGCTATCCTCTCCTGGCATAAGACAGGTTGTAATAAAAAAAAAAAAGTCACTAAAGACTAGAAATAAGAAACATCCATAGATAGGGGCGCCTGGGTGGCTCAGTTGGTTAAGCAACTGACTCTTGATTTCAGCTCAGGTCACGATCTCTCAGTTTGTAAGTTCAAGCCCTTCATCGGGCTCTACGCAAACAGTGCAAAGCCTACTTGGGATTCTCTCTCTCCCTCTCTCCCTCTCTCTCCCCTTTCCCTGCTTGCTTGCTCTCTCTCTCTCTCTCTCTCTCTCTCTCTCAAAATAAATAAATAAACTTTAAAAAAGAGAAATGTCCATAAATAAAAGTTACTAATGTGTGTCATGTCCCAGGTATCTTCCTTGAAAATATGACTGCAAAACTACTCAAAGGATATGTGTATGATGGGGCCAGCAGATTTCCTTGGAGAAGTATGAAAAAGAAAAAAAAAATGACACTCATGCCCAGGAAACGTGTGAAAATCCAAAGCAAACAAAATAGGTAAACACAAAAATTACAACTAATTACACTTCACCTGGCAGTCCAACAAGCATATGACCCTTAAATTAATTGTATTGCACATTAAAAACTGATACTGTGGCCCCTTAATCCCTGCTGTATTTGAGATCACTCATTCTTAATAGCTTTGAGAGCTTCAATTATGTCAGGATAGTGAATCTCCAGGAAATTCTCTTTACTCACAGACATTCATTAGGCCTTGAGGATCATGGCACTGGAGATTTTAGTAATTGAACTTACACACACCAGCTGGGTTGCCCAGAGTGGCCTCTATTCCAAATACTGGTTTTATCTTAAAGCTATTGTGAGCATTAGTAGATATTAGTTAAAATGTAATTTCCACAAAACTAATAAGGTTGAGAGTTTAAAGACGCACAAATATGATTTTATGAAACATACCTTTATAGGACTGTGTCTTAGGGATGGTAAAAAATAGTAAAGGAATTGTACTTTTCTTCTTCTAAAGTTAAGCTAAACTCTTGAAGCCCCAGTTAATTGGGTGTCAAGATACCAAACACTAGGAAGGACTGATAAACATTCAGTGAACTCTCTTCCCAAGAGAACTTATGTTAGATAAATGATAAGTGAACTTTAAAGCATTAGGTTTTCTGTCTCCTCTTAACCTTTACTTCATTTAAAAGAAAGCTTCAGGTACCAAGCAGAGATCCAAAGAAAGATTAGCAAATCTTGGTCCGCTCCTCTTTTCCTGGTACAATGTTTCAATGGTCTAAAAGTGGCCAAATAAATTCATAATACAGGTTTTGTCACCTTTCTTCCTAGAGCAAGAGGTAAACAAGTGACAAAACCTTACTATTTTGCCACAGTACACATAGACTCACTTCAGAAAAAGTGATGTATATTATAAATACATGTGTATATGATACATACCAATATATCTTATATAACCATTTAATCACAAGACAGTGATATTTTCTCCCATGACTTTAAATAACCTCAGGTACTTGCTTATTATATTCTCTTGAGAAAATACTTTCTGAAATGTATTCTTCATATTATCATTATGAATCCACGGAACTGCAATTTGATACCAAAAAAAAAAAAAAAAAAAAAAAAAAAACATAGGAGCCACTACTAAGGCTTTTCTTGGGGGTAGAAAGCTTAAAATAACGTCTGAAGAATCTACTATGCAGTCAGCATAGAAAGGATTACTGGAGTTTGCTCCAGAGATTGAAAATAAATTTCTCAGAGATATTTAAATGAATAATAATCTATAATGGATGAGTGTTGCTACCTCTGTAAGTCATCTATTATAAAAAAAAAAAAAAAAACAACCCGCAATTGTGCAACTGAAAAGACCTGAAAAATATCAAGATGTTCCATGGGGCTGGAACATGCCTTAGGGTTTCCGGAGAAAGAATGTGTGAAGAGAAAAAGAAGTAGGGTCATGCGCTGAGATACATACATATTCTACAAAATCAGGAAGTAAATACATCACTTCTTTAGGAAAATTGACAACGGGAGAGGACCACTCTCTGCCTCTTACTCATCTCATTAGCGCTGGCTTACGTATATTACCCACATAATGGATATGTGTCTCACAAGGAAAGACACTTGTGAGGTTGAGCTGGTATGACCACAGATCTTTTAAGATAATCAAATTCCACCCCGCTTTGTAAGTTTGTTTTTGTCTAGAAGCATTAAACTTAATCAGAACTCCTCTGAGAAACGGGAGAATCTTTGTAGAAAAACACTTGGATACTTTGATAAAACCAAGTTTTGGAACTTAGGGTACAGCATGAAGGGGCTCAGATGTGAGATAAACTAAAGGAGCAAGAAAGAAACTGAGATTGTAAGACGTAAAAGGTGAAGCCAGAGAGATGAGGAGTGTCCAGAGTCCACTTCTTCCTCTTGAACTTCAACACTTTCCGGTCTGGCACATGTGCACACACACACACACACCCACACACACAGGTACCCAGACCTCACAATATTGGAAGTGTCTGTGGAAATGAGAAACAGCACTTACCGGGCTAGCGGAGGTGGAATACAGGCAATACTCACATATCTAAGAGAGCAGAAAAGCATGGCCAATTCAGTGAAGTTAAGTAAAAAGAAAAAGATTTTTGACATCACAGGCTTTCATTATGGTGGCTAAGCCAGCGCTAATGAGATGAGTAAGAGCCAGAGGGTAATCTAGCCAGCCGATACCTGGCTTACATACATCTCTAAATGCCTATGTTTAGTAAACACATTAGTTCTTACCATATCAGTTTGATAAGCACCATTCTCAAAGTCCTGAAGAGCTGAGAGAGTGAGTTTTGAATCTGCAGATTTTAAGGACAAGTCCTTTGGCCTCCGGTCAGCGACAGGCTTCACTCTGTAACATCTGAAAATTTTCTTTTCTAATGTCTAAAAATAAATAAATGAGAAGATATGAATAAGAAACTAGATATTACAGGGATCTAGATGTAAGTTGCTGAATTTCTAAATGAATCATTTTCTTCAAGGAATTAAACTTCTATGACTGTGACAGTGAGTTCTTCTGGCGTTCATTTTTTTTCTATCCATGCTCCCAAATAAATGTATGTAAGAAAACGCTCCTGCTCCCTATTATGAAACTTAGGAAAATAAAAGCAAAGTGAAACCATCAAAATAATCACCAAAAATAGACATGAGGTGATCATATATTACAGCTAATGAAAAAAAAAAAAAGGCACAAAACATGGTTTAGGTTGGCATAATGCAAAGTGACTGGTGGCAAAATGTGTACGTGTGTTTGTGATAGGGAAGGTGATAACTGATGAGTGTAGTCATGGAGTGATCTGAGGTCAGCCAAGTGAAGAGAAATTTTGGAGATACGACATTGCATGTGTAGATGTGTGAGTCATAGGTAGGCTGCCATGTTTCAGACCCAGGAGAAGAAACGATTTCTCTAAGATGTTAAGCATAGAAGAAAAAATACAGAGGCATAATGACAGAACCATAATTGAGAATTCTCCCAAAACCTTGAGGATGACTTCAACTGTATTTCTTTAAAACCGAAAGCATGACCTCACTTTCAGCCTGTGTGTCCCTTTCAATCTAAAGAGAGTTTCTTACAGGCCACATCTTTTCGGCATTGACTTGTTGTTTGTTTGTTTTGTCTTCTTTTTTTATCCATTCAGCCACTCAACGTCTTTTGATTGGTGAGTTTAACTTACACTATTTATCAGTAAAGACATACTGCTGCCATTTTGTTAACTGTTTTGTGGTTCTTTTATTCATTTATTCTTGCGGTCTTTGTAGATTAACTGTGTGTGTGTGTGTGTGTGTGTGTGTGGTGATATGCTTTGATTGTTTTTACCTTTTGTTATCTACTGTATATTTTTCCTCTGTTGTTACCATGAAGCTTGCATCAAGCCTCATAGTTATAAGTCAATTTTTTTTACATTTTTTTAAGTTTATTTATTTTTTGAGAGACAGAGCATGAGCAGGGGAAGGGCAGAGAGAGAGGGAGTCACAGAATCTGAAGTAGGCTCTGGGCTTTGAGCTGTCCGCACAGAGCCCGACGTGGAACTTGAACTCACAAACCGCGAGATCACGACTTGAGCCGAAGTCAGACACTTAACCAACTGGCCACCTAGGTGCCCCAGTTATAAGTCTATTATTAAACCACTAAGAATTTTCAATCTCCTACAAAAGCCCTACACTTCTATTTCCACCTCCTCACACTTTGTTATGGATGTCAGAGTTTTATTGTATGTCAGCTAACAGATCTTTGTGGTTATGGTTACTGTTAGTACTTTTGACCTTTTATACTACATTTAAAGGTGATTTCCACGCCACCATGACAGCATTCCAGTATTTTGTGCTTGTGTGTATATTTTGCCTTTACCAGGGAGATTTGCACTGCCATATACTTTGATGTTGCTGCTTTGCGTGTATTCATTTTAGTTTGAAGAACTTCCTTTGGTAGTTCTTTCTGTGCTGGTCGACTGGGGACAAACTCTCTCAATTTCCGTTTGTCTTAGGGAAGTCTTTATCTTTCCTTTATTTTTGTGTATCACACTTGTAAATATATATGAAGTGCCAGGCATAAATGTTGCTGAAGGAAGACATGGAATAAAAAAGAGGGAGAATAGGGGAAGAAGGGAAAGTACAAGGGAAATATGAATAGATGCAAGAAGAGAAAGGATAGCTTTCCAGGAAGTGAGGTCTCTTAGGTCTGCACATTGTCATCTACTAGCATCCAAGTCTAGAACTTTTCCCTTCAGGCACAATAGTTTTTATTTAAAACTAGGGCTCTAGCAAGTGTCTAAGAAGCTTTTACCCCCTAAACCCATTCTCGAGTTGGCCGTTCCTCAACAGTTTTCCTTCCATAGTTTGAAAGAATTTGCGCTTAGTAATGGAATGACGGGTTGGAAAATTGAGGAGACGTTATCATTGCTGAAACAACCAGAGTTCTGAAGGCAGAGAAGCCTGTTTCTGAGTCTGTATCTATCCACACAATGCACTGTGAGTTCATTGTCTGGTCTGCCAGTATTCAAAACACAGCCTTCGACTGAACAAAAGTAACAGAAATCCAAATTTAAGCAATTAGCCTGGCATACTGTAGCTGCCGGCAGTGTGCATAGCTTGACACGGTCATTAGTTTTTATGCTGTTTTTAGAGCAAATGTGTTACCAGAAACCCAATTTACTCCTGACAGAATACTATTAGGCAACCAAAGCATGAACGCTGTCAAAGGCTTTCTCTAAGTGAAACAGGCTGCTGACATAAGGTGCCCTGCTATCAAAAATATATTTATGCACTTAGGGATGTTTTCAATACTTTTTTTGTTGCCTCCTTATCCATTCCCATAACTATCTTATTTTCTCTACTAGTGTTATTTAACATTAACAAGGAACACTTTTTCTTGGTTAACATTCTTACTGCATGGATAGTGGAGCCCTGTTTTAAATGATGGTGGCACAGCTGGCCAGCATATCGGTGGTGACATAAAATGAGAGTAACGCCAGTGTATGCCCAGTGAGGAATAAGGTCACAAGCAACGAGCGATGACTGAGAACTTCTGAGCTTGGAAACTTTGCTCAAGTGCCTTCAGCCCTTGCCCACCCAAATCCTAGCCTATGAAACCTCTTCAAACAACATTTGAAAGGCATGTCACAAGATGACAAAAAAATCTCAGTGCGATGAACATAAGGATATTGTAATATAATGTACTTTCTGACTCTCCAGCAGCAAAACAGCTGAAACGCTGGTTGTTAAAAGAGCCAAAAGTCACTTTTTTTCTGATTAGCATTTAGAACCTTGTTGCAAGATTAGAGAACGTTTCTCCTGATTTACCCCAAGATATTGTTAGTACGAGTTTCTCAAACAAAGAGGGGTTGTAGGGCTGGGGAAAGAAAAGGTTGTGTGACAAAAAGGAAAGGAAATGGGAGAAGGCATAGTATGTTACGAAAAAATGAGAAATTCTGTGTTTAGAAAGCCTAATACATGAATTTTGTCACAGAAAAAGAGACTACCAAATTACCCTTTGCTCATATTTTAAAGAACATTTGCTAGATCAGTAATGATAGGTAGGTGATAGATTTATAGCTAGCTAAATGATTGATAGCTAGACAGAAGATTAATAGATAGATAGATAATAGATAGATAGAACAAGCGTTTAGTAAGTTCTGTATTCCAGGCACCATACCATTCAGGTTCTGGAAATATAGTAGTGAATAAAATAAATATCTTTATGCTATCAAGTGGTTAATATTTCCTTAAATGTTTATTTATTTTATTTTGAGAGAGAATGCATGAGCAGGGGAGGGGCAGAGAGAGAGGGAGAGAGAGAATCCTAAGCAGCCTTGGTGCTGTGAGCACAGAGCCCAATGGGAGCTGGATGCCACGAACAGGGATATCATGACCTGAGCCAAAATTAAGAGTTGGACTTTAAAAGCCTGAGCCACACAGGTACCCCTTAAGTGCCTAATATTCTTATGCGAATGACTCACGGTAAGAATCTTTGTAAGGATACATCCTAAAAAACATAATAAAATGAAAAATAAAACAAGCTCCCATGATAGCAAGCAAATGAAATGGATGTGGTCAGCATTAGATTAGGAGGTTAAGAAGATACTTAACATTTGTCTAAGGAGGTGACACCTGAGTTCGTCATGTGCAAGTAAGGCTGAGAGATGCTTCTGGCGGAGAAACAGCACTTGCAATGACCCTGAAATAATGAGCTCTGGGAAAAAGAGACCATTGTGGCTAAATCTTCTTGACACAGGGTGAGGATGTAGGTGGTAAGTGATGAGACAGAGAGCAGGTCATGGAGAAACTCTTAGTTCAAAGATAGGCTTTGATCACTGCAGATTATGGGGAGACAAAAATTGGCAGTTAAAGGGCTTTTGACTGCCCTGCAGGAAAGAGATTATGTTGGCTTAGGCTATGTGTCCCATGAAGATGCAGTCATGTGGATAGATTTGAGCTCTACTTTGCAAGTAGCATTAATAAGAATTTCTCAATAATTCGATGCAGGAACTTATTAAGTAAAAAAGTGTCAAGGGTGACTCTTGGCTTTTGATTTGAGCCTCAAAATAGAAATAACAAGTAAATACTTAAGCAAAATGTGGAACTTCCATACTATGATACACTACTTAGCAACAATACAGAAGAAACCCTTGATACAAGCAATAGCTTGGATATATCTGAATTCTAGAGAATCAGACTGCAGGAAAAAAGCCACTCCCGAAAGGGTTCCTACTCTATTGTCCAATGTACATAGCATTTTGCAAACAACAAAATTATAGATACGGAGAACAGACTAATGATTTCTAGAGAATATGAAAGGGACAGGGAAGGAGGTGGCTGTGGCCATAAAAGGGTCTCATGTAAGATCCTTGTTCTGGGACTGTGTTGGTGGTCACACAAAATTTATGCATGAAATAAGATTTTACAGAACTAAATATAAACACCCACAGACAAATGAATGCCTGTAATATTGGTGGAATCTGGATGAGGTTAGTGGATTAGACTGATAGGAATTTTATGTTTGTGATCTTGAACGATTGTTATGAAAAATAGCATAATTAGGGGAACTTCTTGTATGATATGTGGAATTTGTCTTATGTTCCACACCTACTGGGAAATACAGAATTGTTTCACAATTAGAAATCAAGAAAAGCATTAGCTGCTGGCCTCATGAACAGAAGATGAAAGCAGAGTGAATAGATAGGCTGTGAACTACATCAGTGAGAAAATCCAGGGAAAGATAGCTTCTGAGTTCATGGATTACCTCATTTGAATTGCTCTTTTCTATTTTCTCTTAGATTGGAGGTGCATTTTGTACAAACACAAATAGAATTAATTCCCTGTGGTGTTTACCTATTTTCTCTTAGTGACAGATATTTTAGTTTTACCTCAAATTATAGCCACAGGGTGAGCCACACATCCTAGTGTGGATGATACAACAAAATTGCCTGCTATGCTTATGGAACAATGCAGAGTTCTACTATACCCCCTGACCTAGTCAGAATCTGGGTAGACAGTAATGATCTCCAAGAATCCATTTATGGCCTTGATTCCAGCCTTTTAATGTTTAATGTATTTATAGAGAAAGGTAGCAAGCATCATGATTAAGTCTTTGCTTTGAAGCCAAGGAGTCAGAGTTGGATGTCCAGTTGGATGTCCTTATTTGTCACACGTCCTATTGGGATTTTATAAAGTATATTTTTTTTAAATCTCCACTTCTTAATTTATTAAATGACAATAATAAAACAGTATTTGATGAGGATTCAGTGAATTAAAAATGTATATTGCATCAAAAGGTACCTGAAAAAATTACATAGTAGCATCCGTACCTGTCTCTATCCTTCTATCCATCTCTCTCTCTCTCTCTCTCTCTGTGTGTGTGTGTGTGTGTGTGTGTGTGTAAAATCTATGTATCTCTCTTTCATCTATCACATAGCTACCTATTTAATCTACATTTTTTTCTCTGTACTTTTTTAATATTTAAAGATTTTTGATGTTTCCTATTTTAAACTAAATGTTTTACGACAATGACTTAGATGTTTAATTCTCTTATATCCCACTAGGGTCCTGGATGCCCTGGTTGATCTAAAAAAATCTTGATTGACATCTTGCTTGATGATATACAGGTTGACACATATGAAGAAGATAAGCATATAGGTAGTTTAACCATTATTGTGAGAAGTCATTAATGAACTTTATACATTATTTCTTTGTTATATCTCTTCTATAATTTGCAGGTTCGGGTTTGTATCCAGGATTTGACATTCACTTATCTTTCTAGGACACTTGGACCCATTTTTTCTCATTTACCTTATCTCTAAGTAGGTCCCAGAAGAAATGTAATTGTGAATTAAAATATTGGCAAGGAATGATTTATTACATTCCAGCATCTAATTTAGGTGCTGTTAAATATATTGTTGGGCCTTCAAGCTAAATGAAAATTAACCCTCTGTTTTTTAAGTAATTAAGTTTTTTGTTGTTTTATCTCACTTTTGAGTTTACACTAAGTCAAGCATATTAGCTCAGTCAAATGTGAATATATCCCTAACAGGACTGGAGGGTTCACCAGCTCTGTACATCTTGGCATAGACATTTGTTAAAAACAAATGTACTTTTTTTTTTCCCTTCTCATTCCACTAACATCTTAAGAGCTACTAAATTTATCGAATCATTGTTGGCAAATTAGTCTCTAAATGATGTATGAAATGAAATATCCTTGCCAACTTCAGATAATGGGTTGAGTTCTGCTACACTCAGTTACTTCTTTGAATGTGTATGTGTGTTTCAATCCTATTTAAATTAAAAAAAAAATCACTATAAATGTATTTTTAATTTTTTTTTCAAAAATTAGCTAAGATATTGGGGTAATCATTTGGACATAATAAACCACGATTGAAATTAATGGGAAATTATAACATATAACTGTGTTCCACATATTACGTATGTAAATATAATATTTTCTTCATTTATTTAGGTTACAGTTACCTCCAAAAGCCACCTAGCCCAATTATCTGCTGAGAAACAAAATTTACTCAAAGAATCGTGAGCCACATTACCAATACCTGAAAATTCTTGCACTTAGCTAATATCAAAGAAAGAGCTCAGTCACTCATGTTTAAGATCGATGTCCGACAATAGTTTGAGACCATCCATGGATTTAAAAATTCATTCTCCAAACATAAAATATTTTAAACCACAGAGATTTGAAGAAGAGAAACACATTTCAAAATTCAATTTAACGTTTGAATAGTAGACTTTTTCCTTGTTTTAAGGAAGATGATTTTTTCCCTGAAATAAATATGATTTATTTCATATATCCTAGCTACTATGGATATTTTCAAATATTCCAGATGCATAAATACATATTTAGTTTAATAAAAATTACAGGTAAATATCCAAGGAAGAGACTGTTATTGATGCAAATAGGATTCTTAACACTTTATCCTCTCTATTCCCTGGATATATTTCAGTTTACTATCCCCATTTCCAAGGACTCATCATAAAGGAAAAACTGAGTCAGAACCCACTAAGCATGATACAAAGGGTACAATTTTAGTTAGGTGTCAGAGGAAAATCACGTAATCCACACTTTATCTTTAAACTTTGCTGATTTATCTAACATTTTATGTGAAATTATAAACTTAGGAATTTTTTTTTCTATTTTTGATAGAGAAATTTCTAGTTTTAATTTTAGTTTAGTTTGATCACTGGAGACCAAATCCTACATTTTTATATAAAATTTGTCTTTTTTTTATGTCCACCTAAACAGACTATTCACTGCACATTGAAAGAGATACTCAGAATATGTTCATAACTAAGGTCAGGTTTCCCATGAAAAAGGCTGTGGGGAGGAGAGTATGCAGGGAGTTTATCAGAGAGAGCTCTTGGGACAAACTTCTGTAAACGAATAAGGGGAGCAGACTTGGGTAGAAGTAGAATTTCAGTACATATAGAAGAGAGGACACAATCCTATGAGAAGCTCTAGAGACGATTGGCTCTTAAGATTTGTCCCAAGTTGAGGCCAGCGGAACAGGCTTTTCCACACTGGCCAATGGCTGGACGTGGTCTGCCTCTGAAGAAAGAGTGAAACATACAAGTTGAAGCAGCTCCTTTTGGCTAATGTAGATCCCTGTAATGATCTAGGCTGCGAGCTGCTGGCAGCTCAAACACCCAGAGTGTGAGTGCCTTGGTTCTGAAGGGGAAATCTGGGGGGCATGTCATCTCATTCACTTCGAGCACCGCTGCTAGTCTAGGTGGCTTACCATCTGCAATGACCTAGACCATCATCCCTGGAAATTCTGAGGCCCTGGTCATCATGCCCTTCTACGTTTGTATTTTAACTATCAAAATTGGATTTTGTTAATACCAAGATTACCAAGAGATATCCAAATAGATCAAATGAGGATGAAACACTTTTGTCCTTGTTCCTATTTTGTGACAGCAGTATTACTTCTTCCTAACGATCAGAGTTACTTATTCCTTTCACTATGGTAGTTTTGTTCCTTTTCTGCTTCTCTCTTGGCCACAAGTAACCCAATGCAAGCAGGAACAGTCTAGCTTGAAGACTAATGAAACTTTGACTCTATCCTTTACAGGAAGTATTTTTAGTCTCTAAACCAGAGTAAACTCAGAGTGTAGAGTTGCAAATTACCCAAGTGAGTCAATGGGGTTGATTGTAAATGGTACCACTCCTGTTTATTCCCCTTTTGTTCCTGGACCCATATATTCTAATCTTCACTTTTAAGGACACAGTACTATACAATACACATTGATTTAGGATGGATGGATGGATAGATGATAGATAGATAGATAGAAAGAAAGAACGAAAGAAAGAGAAAGAAAAGGAAAAGAAAAAATAAAAGAGGAAAAGAAAAGAAAAGAAAACAAAAGAAAAGAAAAGAAAAGAAAAGAAAAACATCTTGAAGGATAGCATCCTCTCCTCACAGGGTTATCATCTCAGGGCTGGTAACACAGCTCTTCTTTGAAAAGTTACTACATTAGCTCAGAGATTGTAAACTAGGGATGATTTTTGTCCTCTCCCACCAGAGGACATTTGGCAATGTCTGGTTTTTGGTTTTCACAGCTGGTTGGGGGTGCCCCTGGCATCTAGTGGGTAATGTCTAATGACCTAGCAATGTTAATAAATATACCATAAGGCACTCAGATCCCATATGCAATAAAGAATTATCTGGCCCAAAATGTCAATGGTACTCAGGTTGAGAAATGCTGTATTAGCCCATCAGGCAGCACCTCCTGGTAAATGTGAAATCCAATATGACTACTGTACCCATGGCCATGCTCCAATCATCATTTCTCTTTTGCAATAAATGAAAGTCTTTGACTAGAGGTGATATTATGTGATATGATGTCATGCTGAATCAAATACGTATTAGACTTTAGATAGCAGTTTTACTCATGTCACTATTAGTAGAAAAATCTAATTCATTCCTGGAATATGTGACATGTTTATCCAAATCAATAAAAATTATCGCATTTCCAAGGTGTAAAGTATCTGATATAATCAATTAACTACTAAATGCCTAGTTAGCATCCTCAAAGAGGATGCTGAGGTTCAACATTGGTTTCTGTTTCTGCAAATTTTAACATTTGGCAATAGCATCAGTTAAATCTACCTTGGAGAATTAAAGACTAAGCAGTTTAGCACATGTATAGATTCCACCTGTGTTGGCCGTAGTTATTTTCTTCATAAGCCTATTGTTCATTCTCAGGGAGCTAAAGAAAGGGGCGGGCGGACATCAGCTGGGTAAGTTTTTGTGCCTACATAGCTCCTTAGTGCCTCTTCCATGGTGGGTGCTCTTTGACCTGTTCACTTGTGACTCAAAGATAGTTAAACTTTGTGACCACTCCCATGGGGCCATCCATAAACCTCTTGTCCACGCCTTCCTATTCCTCATCATTCTGTCATTCCCCTTCAAGGCTCCTTTGCAACCAAGCCATTTTACCACCCCCCGTTATTTCATGCTCATTCTCATAATAAGCTACTTCCATTTAGCAAAAGTTAATGACTAGGTGCAGCACCTAAAGCTCAGCACGGTAGGAGAGTTTTGCATCAGTATTCCCTTTCAGAGACACCTCTGACTGAATATGTAATCAAGTAGCAATACATGTTTGTTTGTTTGCACTGGATGCCAAACAACCACATCTATGAACTGCCCTTGGGCATTTTCCTCATCCTCATCATGAGGTCATAAGAGACTTCTTCCCAGTATAGATATAAGTGTAAGTTGAGAGATATATAATATTATTATTTCTCAACTGGTGATGTAAGGACCATACAACCTACCTTCCTGATTTATTGAGAAGAAAGAGATAATAAATATGTAAAACCCATTGAATATCAGGAACTATGTTATTAGTAGTATTTTTATCATATAACAAAGTGAAAATGATATTAGAATAAACAGATTCAATAACTAAACTACCTGAAAGTTGAGATGTTGAGGTAAAAAAAAAATGTAAACATTCATTCTCAGAGTTCCACATACATTATCTGAGAATGTTAGTTCTAAATATAAGGAGCCTGTATCTAGATGTAAGGTAATATTACTGCTTTCTTCCTCAATGATGTCTTGATAGAAAACGAATTGACAAACAAAAGATTAGCAAAACAGTTCACATCCGAGACAAAATTGGATCATATCACAATATTTCTTTGGTTCTTTACACACACAGGAAAATGTTTTATGCCATCAAAGCAAATGTTCTGTGTGTTTTACATGTTGGCAGTCAGGTGAATTCCACTTTGCAGATTAATCACTTCACCTACATGCATATATATGTACACATACACCTACACACAGACCACTATCTACACCTTCCTTCCATATTGCTAGGCATGTCACTACAGCAAAATTTTGCAGTACATATGGGTTTACAGGAACGTCACAGAATATGAAGCTCTAAACTGCTCTCCTTTAACACATCTGAAAAAAGGTGAAGAGAAAACCAGATGTTGGATATTAATCTATATTGAGTAATGCTACAGTATGTACGTTCCAAGAGAAAAATAAATCCCTTTATTTATAATTACTTGGTACACATAATTAGTCCTTTCATCCAATTTACCTTACTATTTTTCTTTTCAATAATATATTTGATTGGCATGCCTTAAGGTTTTATTATCTAGGCAGCTAACTAAGCAGTGGTAACAAATCAACTTGGAGGTAATAATTAGTTCAAATAATCTTCAAAATGACAATAATCTTCAAAATGCACAGGTACAACCAAAATAATGACATTTTGTCTGAAATACACAAAGCTCATGATTTGGGATTGATAAGCTGCTAGATTCTTTGTTCTCCTAGAATCCGAAGGTTGATAATTTCAGTTGCAAATAGTTATTTCTGATCAAATGCCTTTAACTCAAAGTAGCAAGTGTTTAATCTAAACTGGTTCTAAATTATCTTTGATGATGATAATTATGGTGATGATAATGATGATGATTTTGAATCTTTTGAACATATGTTCTGTTTTCACTAATAATTTAGATACTCACCAGGTTATATCAACTACCTTCTATTAGTGAAAATTAGGGAAACTGTGTTTTATTTTCTTCTTCTAATGGGCGGTTGTTCCAAGATGCTTCCTATTTGAATGGTTTCATGTAAAACCTGACAATCAAATTCAAGACATTAGCAATAAAGTCATATGTCATCTCGCAACAAGCTGAATACAGCCCAGTGCTCTGTGAGTTCTTAAATTTTTGTTTAAGTTTTATGCCTATATGTTTCAGCCTATTGATTGAAATTCATATGAATGAAATATGAATAATAAAATACAAGTAGCCCTGCCAAAACTAAGATCAATTTTCTTTTTAACCTATCTGGATAATTTCTGCTTTTTGGAATATTTATATATAAATGTTGAAGCAAATCTCTTTGGAGATGATTTCAAATAGTTTCCTTGCATCTGGATTCCTAAAACTACCAAGCAAGGGCTGGGACTTTCAGTCATAAGTCAACCAGTATAAATAACCACCATTGGCCTAGCATATTTAAGGATACACTCTGGTATTTTATAATCATCAAAATTATATTTCATACACAGTAGAAAGCATTTCCTATAAGAATAGTTTTCCTATCTATAAAAATAAAGCTATTTTCACCACCTATTAATAGTTACCATAATAAAGAATACTTCACTCAGGCACATTATCTTCTTTCTCGAACAAAAGTAAAGCATTAGTTCTACTTGGCCTGGTTAGTGTGTTTTTTCTAGAATTACAAGAAACAATTCTCAGCGGAAAGGAGTTAAATCCTTAGTGCAGTACCTAAGGTATTGTTCTCGTGAGCCTAAATTTTAGTTAGTTAGAAACAAAGCCAATACAGATACACCTATTCTTTACACAGAGGAAACAAACTCACAAGGTAAGCATAACTGACAAGTTACCAAAAATACCCAAGCTAAATCTTCAGCTGAATAATCTCCACCATAAATAGGATGCACAAATGATTTATGTGTAAAGATTTTAGTAGACTTGAGCCACTAAGAGTGAAACAAACAAACAAACAAACAAACAAAAACAAATCCCTTTCTGTCTTTGAAGGTTCTTTAGCTGGTCTAATAATTAAATCGTTATAAGGCAGATTAACAGGAGAAAAATAAATTTCATACATAAAAGAGCCTGATAAAATTGTAAGACTCAAATGCAGTCAAGTAATGGAGGCTTATGTAACATCCTGAGCTAAGAAAAAGAGTAAGGATTTTGGGAAACAAAAGAAAGGAAGAGCGTTCACTGGAAGGAGAGAGGAGAGATTTGGAAAACTAAGGTTGCCCTATGGAATAAGTTTCATAGGTAAAGAGGTATCTTTGCTAATAACTCTCTTCCTGGTATAGGCCCCCCTTTCAATGTTAATTTAGGCAGTTGAGGAGGAGGGTAAAGAGCTTTTCCTGAACCTGCAATTTCTTAAAAATAATCAGTCTAAAATAATTCTTTTGCCAAAGAGGCGTATCTTGAGATGACAAAGTTCTCCCCTTCACCACCAGTTCTTAATGGATTGAATGGAAAATTTCCATGGTATTTTCCAGCATTCATATTATAAAACTAATAACTCCCCCTAAGGAAAGTTTTTTTTTTTAATGTTTATTTTTGAGGTGGGGGGGGCAGACAGAGGGAGCCACAGAATCTGAAGCAGGCTCCAGGCTACAAGCTGTCACTACAAAATCCAACATAGGGCTCGCACACAGGAGCTGCAAGATCATGACCTGAGCTGAAGTCAGGCATTTAACAGACTGAGCCATCCAGGCATCCCAAAGTTTTTTTTTTTTTTTTTTTTTTTTTTTTTTTTTTTTTTTTTTTTTTTTAATGAATTCAAAATTATTTAGTAGCAAACACTTAAACCAGAAAATAGACTTCTGGTATAGGGGAATACAAGAATATTGAAAAGTGCTGAGAGGAGGTCAGGGCACCATATTTCTATTTGTTTTTGCAATGGTATCACACAGCATTTAAAACCCACCTAGAATAGGTTTTGATAAAGAAAATAGTACAGTACAGTTGACTCTTCAACAACATGGGAGTTAGATGTGTGAATGTCCCATGCAGTTAAATATCCACGTATTACTCCTGACTCACCCAGATTTAACTAATAGCCTACTGTTTACTGGAAGCCTTACAGATAATGTAGTTAATACATATTTTGTATGTTATATATGTTATATACTGTATTCTAACAATAAGCTACAGAAAAGAAAATGTTACTAAGAAAATCATAAGCAAAGTACAGTATTGTATTTATCAATACCATACGTTTACATCATCTGTTTACAGATGAGTCGTCTGTCAGTACCTATATCAACATTGCCTTGCATGGTGTAAAACACCGTAGATGTTAAGTGTATTGCTAGTATTAAACATTCAACATGAAAAGCTAATGTGAAAAAGAAACTCATGCATTGATAATGAAGAAACGGCAATATTGTCGCTTTATGGTAGCATAGTGTAATTAATAATTGCTTAACAGTTGCCTAGCCTATGCACTAATGTATGAATTGTTGTTATAAAATCTTTAAGGTATACAATGTTACCGTCCTATTCATAGTACAGTATTGGAAACATAGTTGCATGGTTTTAAACTACCTACCTGTAATGATAAGCTGATACACAGTTTTTCCAGTTAGGAAAGAAAGAGAGAGGATGAGAGAGACAAAGAGAGGAGTGCTGTATGTTAATGTAATTCTTGGAAACAAAGCTGTAGTTATAACATAGTAAGAAAACTGCCACGTTATTCATGTTCTATTAACTACCACTCACCTTATACCTATGTAAGGATCCTCTGGCTGCTTCCACACAAGTTTTGCACAGGATGCTCTATGTGATGAGTATTTAGGCAATGCTGCTGCTGATGACACAGAAACGTCTCATTCAGTTCTTGCTGTACTTATTAGATTTCCACATGAAGACACTCACGTATACAACAAATAGGTTTATTCACTCTACAGCATGATGATTCTTTACTATTCATTAAGGGTAAGTGGATTATCGCAAAGGTCTTCATTCTCAGTCTTCCTGTGGAGGCGGCTGAGGAGGAGGAGAAGAGAAGGGGTTAGTATCACTGTCCTAGGGGTAGCAGAGAAAGAAGAGGTGGAAAGGGGAATGGAAAGGCAGGCACACTTGGTATAACTTCGCAGAAACCCATCTCAATTTCTGTCTGACTTTTTTGAGATGAATTGCGCATGTAGAGATGATTAGCATCCCATGGCATTAAGAAGATACTTGGAGGGGCGCCTGGTGGCTTAGTTAAGTGTCCCACTCTTGATTTCAGCTGAGGTCATGACCTAACCCTTGGTGAGTTGGAGCCTCACATTGGGCTCTGCACTGTCGAATTCTCTCTCTTTCTGCCTCTCTCTGCCCACCCCACCCCCCACTTGTGCTCACTCTCTCAAAATAAATACACTTACAAAAAAAAAAAAAAAAAAGGAAGGTATTACTAGGAATATTTGGGCTCACCACAATAGCAACAGGAGGTGGCTCTGAAATTATTAAAGTAGTAAAGTATGTATTACAGTTAATTTTATACATTTGTGATTTAATACTGCATTACATTTCTCTCAACTGAGAATGGCACTATGTATGATCTGTGTACCTGCCTATGTTTCGACAAATTTTAAATTTTTTATAATCGTTTTGTTTATTTTTTATGGTGCTAAATGATAAAACAGATTAATAGCTACACATATTTTATGTATTCATGACATACCTTTTTCTTAATTTTTTCAGTATTTCTAGGTCACATGATTTATCTGTTTTTCTTTAATTGTTGCAAATCTCTAAAAAGTTTCCAATATATTTATTGAAAAAAATCCATGTGTAAATGGACCCACAGATACAAACCCATGTTTTTCAAGGGTCAAATAATATTGAGACCAGAATTTATCTTTTTTTTTCCACAATGCCTGCACCTCATCTATGAGATTATACTATGCAGTTAAACTGAAATTCATTGAAGACAATGACAACGTTCTGACTTTGTCTTTAAGGGCTGTGAAGCTTCTTTTGATAACTCACCACTGACTAGCCTGGCCAGGAGAAGATCTCTAAGTTCCTGGGTATTTTTGTGACATTTTCCTAAAAGTTAAAGATATCCTTATATTCTCTTATTCATAACACCCAGGAAGATACAATCATCTTTTCTTGAAGTAGGTCCCAATGCAGTAGGTTTTTAAATACCTACAAATATACTTTAACATGAGTCGATTTTCATTACAAGATGAGGGATGGATGAGGCTGTACCTTTCTGAGGGAGTGCATAGATTAATCCGATAGTAAGGTAAAATAATTGATTGGATACTTTCCTTTGAATAGATTTTAGTATGACTAAGGGAATATAAAGGACAGCACAGTAGGTTACACAAAGAAAGGATATGTGATAGGGTCTACATAGGCGGAAGATAGAGGAACAGGAAGACAAATGTTAATTACTTTAGAGCTTTGACAAAGGCCAGTCCTGCGCTTCCTTAATATCATTCCCCAGACTTTCGACAATATTCCTTGGTTCAGAGAATTTCAGAATGTTCCCTGTCTCCTTCGTAACTGTGGCATTCAACCTACCATAAAAGAAAACGTCATGTTGTATCTTAGCTATACCGAAACCAATTTTTTTTTAAATTAAGGCATAATTTACTTACAGTAAATGCACACATTTTAAATACATGGAGGCACCTGGGTGGCTCAGTCAGTTGAGTGTCCGGCTTCGGCTCAGGTCATGATCTCGAGGTCCGTGACTTAGAGCCCTGTGTCGGGCTCTGTGCTGACAGCTCAGAGCCTGGAGCCTGTTTCGGATTCTGTGTCTCCCTCTCTCTCTGCCCCTCGCCCATTCATGCTCTGTATCTCTCTGTCTCAAAAATAAATAAACGTTAAAAAATTTTTTTAATAAAAAAATAAATACACAGTTGTATGTTTCAACAGATTAACACGTATGAAGCCATCCCTCCAAATAATATACAGCATTTTCACATTGCTGTAAGTTTGCTCATTTCCATTACCAGTCAATGAGCTCCAAAGACAAACATGATTTGATTTTTCTAACCATACTTTAATTTTGCCTGTTTTAAAATATTACATAAATGGAATTAAAAAAACACTGTTTTCTCTCTTGCATCTGTAACTAATTCAGTCTATATTGTTTTGAGATTTATTCACGTTATCAAGAATGCTTATGATTCACTTTGTATATTGCTGAATAGTTTACATTGTTACAATGAACCACAGTTTGTTCCTCTATTGACTTGGTAAGGGATATGTGGGATATTTCCATCTTGGGCTATTATGAACATTGTGTGTAAGTATTTTGTGGTCATATGTTTTCACTCTTTTGGAATACACCTAGAAGTGGAATTTCACGTATTCCAGGACTGAACCATCCTCCAAATCACAACATTTTCTTTTCTTAACAACAAGGAAAATTCTGGTTGTTCCACAACCTCGTTCACATTTGATGTCAACTTTTTTTGTTTAATTGTAGCCATTCTGATTGGTGTGTCATTTTAATTCTGAATGGTTTAATATCTTTCTTTCCTAATGATTATGAAGTTGATCATCTTTTCATGGGCTTATTGGAAATTTCTATATTTTCCTTTTCTAGTATCCAAGTCTTTCCCCCACCTGTGTTTTATGTTGTTGTTGTTGTTGTTGTTGTTGTTGTTGGAGAGCTTTATATGTTCTGGATATCATCCTGTTGTCAAACACATAGAGGAAATGAGAGAGTTGCCTTCACATTCCTGTAAAGGTTTGTTCAGAACAGGGCTCAGCAAACTATAGTCTATGGGCTCAATTCAGGTTGCTGTTTATTTTTGTAAATAAAGTTTCAGTGGAACACATTTTCACCTATTCACTTATGTATTGCCTGTGGTTGCTTTCACACTACAAAAGCAGAGTTAAGTAGTTGTGACAAAGACCAGATATTCCACAAAGTCGATAATATTTACTCTTTGACTCTTTACAGAAAAAGTCTACCAACTCCAGCTTTAGAAGAGCAGAATTAATTTTTATAAAATACACTGTGTATTATAAAATACACAAATCTCCCTTCCCTATTAATTACCTAGGCTTTTTTGTCGAAAATCACTTGACTATGTATATATTTAACTATTACACCCTCTATCCTCTTTCAGTGTTGTTTTTGTTTATCCTCACACTAATTAGCATATAGTTGATTTCCACAGCTTTATGGTAAGCCTTGAAATTATAGTCTTACAGCCTTGTAGTTGTTTCTAAGATTGTTTTCCCTGTTCTAGGTCCATATTAACTTTTGCATTTCCACATTAACTTTAGTTTAGACTTGTCAATTTCTTCAAAAAAGGCCTACAACTTTTTTTTTTAAACCAGGATTGCATTGACCCAATAGATGGTGTGGAAAATAATCATCTTAGTAACATTGATTCTTCCAATCAATTAATACGATGTATATATCTTTAAGTGTATTAGGCATTTGTTCCAGTGCTGGTGCACAAGCCTTGACCTCTTTTTGTTGTTGTTGTTGTTAAATTACTCCTACAAATAGTAAACTAGACAGAACAGTAAAAGCACACATTTTCAGCTGTTGGACAATAGGGAGCAAAAGGAAGTGATCTCTGTGGTAAAGTCCATAGAAATATATATGTTAACTCTCAGATTTATAAATTATACCTTCTGCTGCTCAAATAGAGCATCAAATTCTAGAGATGAGTTTATTTCTCCTGTAGATGTAGTACATTGTATGTTAGACTAGGAACGTAGGGAATAATCTAGTATTAGTATCCCAGAATTTCTCACTTTTGGTCAATTAGATCTGGCATTTCATATCTGGGGTTACCAGATACCCATTGACTAAGATGAACCAAGCGCTTCTAAAATTGTGACTTTTGGAGTTTGCATGGAAGCAGTGTTGCTCTGAGCAATTCTGGATTGATGGGACTGAAGGCTGATGAAATATAATATCAAGGGCATTATCCTCACGGTTTTGTTCTCAGTGACACCAGAATCGATCCCACTAGGAGGGTTTTAAGAATTTATTTACCAAGCTTCATAGATGGTCATGGTGTTGGGTAGATCATTTCTATGTATTCAAGTTGGCCAAGGATTACCTAGCAATAGCCTTGTGCAAATTACGTTCTCTGATAAGAACTATAACGGTAAAAATTTAAATTGTGTATCATTCATGTTCATTATGTTCTAATCCAGGCATAGTACCAAGCACGTGATTTATGTTATTTGACTTATTTCTCACAACACGCCTATGAGTTAAGAATCATTGTTCCTTTACACAAATTAGGAAGCTAATTTTAGGAAAGTTAAGTAACATTAGCTGAAGTCTCTTGAATGAATGCAGGATTTTAATTCAAATTTGTTTGAAAATAGAATGCATTAGAACTTGATACAATACAATCTCCTTGAAAGTAATTTCATAAAGGGCAATTTACCATGCAAATTTTTCAGGAATTTCAATGAGTCTCCCTATGGCCCAACCTTTCAATATTGAAAGAATAGGCAAAGTTACTTAATGGGTTTAAGAAAATATGATCATGGGTGTCTGGGTGGCTCAGTACGTAAAGTGTCTGCCTTTAGATTTTGGCTCAGGTCGTGACCTCATGGTTCTTGGGATCCAACCCTGCATAGGGTTCTGTGCTGTCAGCATGGAGCCTGCTTAGGATTCTCTCTCTCTGCCCCTCTTCTGCTCTCTTGCACATGCACATCCTCTCTCTCTCTGTCAAAATAAATAAACATTAAAAAAATGTATGGTCACATTGACCAACCATATTCAGCTCACAAATATTAGGGTATGCAACAGTTGATTAATTTTTTCTAAGAACTGAGATTATAGAGGGTTTTTTTGTTTGTTTTTTTTTTTGTTTTTGTTTTTGTTTTTGCATTTCTTTGATTTATTATCTTGGACAAAAGCAGACATTTTCTTTGCCTCTTTTTTGGAGTCTGCATCATTCTTCATTTTTCTTATTTTCCTTCAATATCCAAAATGAGAAAAAGACTCACACTTCAGCTTCACATCCAGTACCCATAAAGCTAGGCTTTAGTGTTTCCAGAGTGTGTCATATTTGCACACAAAAGAACATATCTGCATTTAAAAAGCCAACAGTTTAATTTTCCTGCAGAAAAATTGAGGACCCTGTTGATGTTTCTTCCATTTGCTTTGATTACTGCTGGGTCTGTTACTAGCAGAGAAACTTCAGGGGAAATTCAGTACCAGAATCTGAGGCCATGAAACTCAGGGCTGAAACTCCAGGAAACTCTTCTATTTATAGTTTTTACTGTTGAAAATTAAAGGTGGGGGTGGTTCAGTCAATTACAGAAGTTGAGTCACAAGTTACTCTGAAAACAAGCCTCATGAAATAGGGAAATACTGAAATTTGGGTAGTGAGTCGATAATTTTCCTCTATGCTGTGTGCGTGAGGTATGGGACCATAGTGTGGACACAGAACTGGGTCTAACATTAACCCACAAGGGTGGTCCTGAGAAAAAAGGAACCTGAGTTTTGTGTTCTGAGCTAAAGTGCATTTAGGAAGCAAGGATCAGTCTGAATCCATAAATCCACAAGAACAGGCAAAGAGCAGGAACTGGTTCTGAAAGAAAGTGTCTAGAATAATAGCATAGTCTGAAAAGGCAGAGTGGGAAAATTCATGAACTAGGACTTTGAATAATTCTCTGAAACAGTAGCATAAATGGTTTTACATTATCATGGATGACTACACTTAATTGTCTAGTGATAATGGGCCAGCTGAAGGATCAATAGCATTTGTTCTGTTGATGTAGGGAAGGCCTAAATTTTATATTGATCTTATGACAAGTAAACATATATTTTAAAGGTCATAAACTTTTTCAGTGTATCTCTGTAAAGTTTCTGTCTCTGTGTCTTAACATTAAATACATCTCCATATATTTTTCTTAGAAAATTGGGAGGGTATATATGAGATTTTCTTATTATAAGTATGGGTTAAGTTATGTGGCATATAAATAATTCACTTTGAGAGGCCTAGAGACACCAAAAATAACTCGACAGTTATCACTTTGAGTAACTAAGGTGGGGACAATGTGAAGCGTTGGCTGTTTTTTGGCCAGCAGGGGATACTTACTGCATCTGTGAAGGTGCCAGAGGTAGGTGAAGGAGGCACATCTGTTTCCCACACAAGCCTGAAATCAACAGTCAAAAGAGTGCATTGTCCAAAATGCAGGCATTAAATTGAAATTGATCTACTCCTCATATTAAAACTTACTTTCTATTGTCTTCCCAAGATTAATGTTGGGCTAATGATTCTCCTGAACTAGGGAAGCCAACTAGGACAGAATATACTGAATTCACCAAGAAATGCTTTGAGGTTTCCATGTTTAAACGGCTGTGAAATTATGTGGATTTTATGATTTTTTTTTTTCATCAAACCGAACATTCTGCTTGATGCATGTTCTCCTATCTCTTTGTGAGGTACCAGAAAGAATTCCAAGTTTGGAAATAAGAGGTTGGTTTCATACAGTTACAACGTCACGTAACAACTCTGCGATGCTGGACAGTAAAACTTGCTATTTCAATTCTCTTTGTTGGCTTATAATAAAATCTGTACAACTGAACTATTTTGCAGATTCACTTATTGAAAAAGAACTAATAGGGTTTATTATACAGTAGAATTTACTATTTTAGAATATTTTTCTTTCTTCATCAATGCTTATTTTGACAAAGAAGATGAATTACAGTAGGAGGAAAAAAAAATAAAAGAACTACCTCAGGAAGAGATGTTATCAACCTTTGAAGATTTGTGGTTTCTTGGGAATTTTCATCTAAATTAAGGCTGTTTGATGAGGGAGGGTTTTGGCAGGTGGTTGAGGAAATGGTTTATGGACACATATTTTGGATTCAAAGTATCCTTTACTTTGTAGTTACTTTGTGCAATGCTAAGAGGGGTACAACCAGTCTCTGGAATTGAAACGAGAAGTATTCGTGAAAGCATTTGATCCTGGTCAAAATGTATAGAGAGCTCAAAAGAGTTTTTAAATTTCTTTAAGTTGTCTAGTCCATTTTACCAGCACATAGTAAGATTCAAGTATAGAAGACAGTAACTGTTCAATAATTGCTCTTTATCAGGGCTGGACTATCCTTTCTTCCCTAAGTCTTGAATATGGATGTAGCAGCATCCATATTGGATGTAGCAGCAAGAGGAAGAAAATCCCAAATGTGTGTGTGTGTGTGTGTGTGTGTGTGTGTGTGTGTGTGAGAAAGTGTGCATACATGCAAGTGTATGTGTGCATATGTATGAGTTGTACACATGTGTTGTAAATACGTGTGAATACATGTGATATTTGTGAGTGTAGTTGAAGTAAAACAAAATTTAAGCAATTGTGATAATGTTGAATGAAACCAAACATTAGTTTAATGAATGGATGTTATTCTGAATTGAAATGTATTATGACTGATTATTTTGTTACCATGGTTATTGAACTTAAGCTTTAGTTTTAAGGCTAAAAAAATTTTGTGTTTATATAACTCTCATGAAATAAACAGTGCATGAATTCCAAGTGCAGAGAACTGGTAATTGAACTTGTGAAAGTACTCTCATTCCATTTGTAAAGCATTTCTATCAGTTTATGATGCATGTACACAGTTGTCTATTGTATTAAAATGAAATTGCTTGCTCAGGCACTATTGAAAGTATAATTGATAATAATAAGCTATCCATATCCATAATGTGCTGCCATAAAATCTAGATTGATTTCACAATAGTTGGAAATGTTTTTTTTTTCCGTATGTTTTAGTAAGTCAATTTCTACACGTGGCTGTGTGAAGAATGTTGTCTTTGATATGCCAAAAATGCACATATGCACATATATTATAGAAAATTTACATCAGCAGTATTATTTTCGCAGAAAAAATAAGTCATTTAGATAAATTTGCTAATTTAACCTTGGAAATGGGTGGTAAGAAGGAATTTCCATTTTTTTTAATGTTTATTTATTTTTGATAGGGAGAGAGACACAGCTCAAGCAGGGGAGGGGCAGAGAAGGAGGGAGATACAGAATCTAAAATAGGCTCCAGGCTTCCAGCTGTCAGCAAAAAAAAAAAAAAAGCCAGATGCGGGGCTCAGACTGGTGAACCGTGAGATCACGACCTGAACTGAAGTTGGGCACTTAACCAGTTGAGCTACCCAGCAACCCAAGAAGGAAATTGAGAGTTGAACTAATCCAGCCATCTCACTTAATATGAGGAATTTTAAAGTCTCTTAGTAGTCTGTTAAATGACTTGCTCTTTGTATAACTCAGATCTTTTATTAAAGTTTCCTACCTCTTTGCCTCTGGACATTTTAGTATTTTGTAAATTTGCGTTCTTAAGCACTTTGTCCCATTTTGCCTAGGAAGGGAATTTTTAAGAGCAAAATGTGTTATTGGCACATGAGTTTTACATAACTCTTGAAAGTCATATATATCGTACTGTGTGATAGGAATTTTGATGTGTGGGTGAGATGTAAGGCTCTATATGTAGATATGGGACATACGCTGAGATACGAATTGATTTAGAAGGAGGACTATAGTTTATACTGGATTGTGAACAGGTATAAAGATTTTACTGGCTGTCAGGGAGTAATGAAACCTGTTTGTGTAGAACCATTATTTTACCAATATGCTGATTCTCAAATCAACATTTTCCAGAAAAAAAAAAATTCCTGAGTTTTTATTTCCACTTGGATGTCTCAAATTATACTGAGAGCTCCTCATCTTTCAATATATTCTCCTTCTCTTTATATTTATTCCTAACCTGGATCTTTGTGGTAATACCACGATCTATCCAGTCAACAAGCAAGAAATCCCAGATTAATTTAAAATTCATCTTTCATTTCTCCCCCATTCAACTGAATCAAATCCTGTGTATTGTATGTCCTAAATAAAATTTGTTAGTTTATGTTTTATTATTTCTATAAATATATTTTAATATTTTATTACTTAAAATGTTATGTCTCCTCTTCTTGCTTTAGTTTACATTCATAATAGAATTTTTCACCTGGATTAATCTGTCTTTTAACATTTTGTCTAATTTTGGACATATTCTTAGTAAAGGGGTTTGATTAATTATTTTTAAACATAAATTTCATAATTATATATAAGATTCAAGTGACTTTGCATCATTAAAAAAATGCTAAATTTCCAAAATAAAAGTCAAGATCTTTTATGATATGTCCCTTTCTTAAATATAAGGCTCATTCCTACTGCTACTCTGCCATTGTTCCATCAAGTGCCATTTACTTATAAATAAGTGAACATTCTACACTCTCATTGCTTTATCCTTTGCATTTTCTTTTTCTCTGCCTGGCAAATGCTTCGTGCATCACTTTGTGAATCTTTCAAGATTCAGAGTAAAGATCCCCTCTTTTAGGAAATATTATCTGATGTGTTCTTTTCCAACTTGTTTGTTGTATATCCCTTTGCAAGGATCCCTTATTCTCCTTTGTATACCCTACATTTAGTGAAAATATCGTGATTTAGTATGATTAACTTTCAGCTTAACTAGACAACCCTGTCAGAAATGAATAGCAAAGGGGAATTTTATTGGGGGTATTTAATATTAAAGATAATTGCAACATGATATTGACTGAATATTGGCAACATCTACTTGTACTGTGTTCAACACAAGGAAATACTAACTTCCTTTGATAAATGAGCCCTTGATGAGAAAGCTAGTTGAGATCCAAGAAGTACATTAAGAGTTAGAACCTTAAAGACAAGAAGAAAAGTATGCATGCTGCTCCGAAGTATTTTATTGGAGAACTAAGGTCAAACAAACAGGATGACTTACGGTTTCAAAATGTATTGAAGGTTTACAGGCATCCACCCTTTTGGACTGTCATTTTGACGATCCCCATGTAGCCTGTGGGGCACAAGAGCCATTGCTGCGATATGGCTGCTGACTCCTCTTTCCCGTACTCCTGTTTCCTTCCTTTCTGATCATGACTGGACACATCAATCACAACTTAAGGTATTCCTCTATTCCTATATTTGCTGTACCCATTGTATTACAAATCAAGACCTTTATACTTCTTCCCGTTGATAGGCTACTTGACCAAGATGATCAGTTGTTCATTTTATTTAACAGTTTTGTTTGGCATACTCATATTGTTTAGTCCATAAGATGTCTATGCTTTAAGAAATCTAATATGTTTGGGAAAATTTGGGATAAAAAGAAATCATTTAGATAAATTTTCTAATTTAACCTTGGAATTTGGTGGTAAAAAGGAATTTTAATTCTTTTTAAAAATTTTTCTTTATTTTTGAGAGGGAGAGAGAGAGAAAGTGCAAGCAGGGGAGGGACAGAGAGAGAGAGGGAGATACAGAATCTGAAGCAGGCTCCAGGCTCTGAGCTGTCAGCACAGAGCCCGATGTGGGGCTCGAACTGGTAAACCGTGATGACATGACCTGAGCTGAAGTTGCCCGCTTAACCGACAGAGTCACCCAGGCTCAGAACGTAAACATGACTAACACTACTTCCTTACAAATATCTCCTGTTAAATAAAATAAACCACACGTTGAGGCTTGTAGCTCCCTAACTTACCCAAATCATGCACAGAAAACTAATTTTTCAATTAGAACTTGTAAATATGATTTTGGTAAGTTTGATATCACAATTGTATAAGACATATAATTAATCTGTTAGCTTATAACTGGAAAATATGAGAAGGGCTGAAGAAAAATTGTGTGCCAAATCAGCTTTTCAGTGGGCAGGGATCTCTAAATGCCAGATCGCTCTCATAGAGGCATCATATCATAATGTCAGTTAATTATCCACTCTATTCATCATGAATAAGTGACAGTTCAATGTGAGCTGTGGCAATAATTTTATAGATTTCCAATTCATTTTCAAGGTAACTATGTCATTATCTTTGCCTCATACAATAGAAAATAGGCTGACACTTTTTAAAGTATTTATTCAGGTCAAATAAAATATAGATCCTGTGTTTTTTTAAGAAGCTTTTGAATAAATCTTAGAAAGTCAGATCTTTCCCCCCTTTTATCTTAAAATAGAAAGCACCACAAGCATCACTGGAATATTAATATCCTATGAAGCATTCTGAAATTTTGCTTTAATAATACAGATTCATATACTTCTGGAAGCCATCTCTGCATGGAGAATCTTGTAGGGATGTCCCTTCAATCAGCATTCCCCCTGTGCTACGTTGTCTTACGTCTGCTAGGCCCACCGAACACTCCTCCTGAGGCTGGGAACGAATATCCTGTAATTCTCTTCCTCATGTGAATCACCATCAGTTTGCCAGTGGGAAAAAGTGCAGCAGGAGCTACTCTGTAGGCTTCTACTTCTCTGTGGTGGAACCTTCTCCACACTCTCTTGTACTTCAGACAGAAGCCTCTCATGACTCTATATCACCTTCTTCATTTCTTCTTTCCAGACCGTCCCTCCCACATTGTCGACCTCTGCTCATTCCCCATGTGTCTAAGTCCAGATTTTTGTCTTCAACTGCTTTATTTCTCTCATGTCTCTAATTGCTGTCTTTCCCTGGCTGAACCCAGACTGGTACCTCACCACAAGAAGATTCGCCCTTTATCTAAATGGGGTATATTTCATCTCTGAAAGAATACACAGCTTGGTAGGGCGCACATGGCACTGTGAGGGGGGTGGAGGGTCACACACCTGCCAGCCAGGTCAGTCGAATCATCCTTAGTCCTAGACAGAAAGCTGAGTGAATGCCAAGGGCACACTTTATTCACATAATGGCTGGAATCCCAGGAAGGAAAGACATTCTAGAATTTTTTTTTTTTTTTTTTTTTTTTTGTATTCCAACACCTTCAACATCAGCTGTAAATGTGGCAAGTAAAATGAGTGATTCTGCTCAGGGTAATTAAGTAACTGGTTCCAGTTCAGTCAGTAGGTTAATGACAGCACTGGGGCTAGAAGAGGTGATAAACCCTGTGCTTGAAGAGTTTACCCTCTATTGACTGTAATTTAGGCAGAAGGGTACTTTTTTCTTGATGAGTTCACAGCTAAATGGGGGCATATACACAAACATATTAATGTATTAAGTGTATATTTATTATACAATTAACATATGGAACTCATATGGAAATACTTGCCTTTGCTAGAGAAATAGCTACTGTTGCAAAACTGGGAGTTTAAGTTCTTCATGCTCTCTGAGGCAAGAGGTCTTTCTCTTCTACGCCATGCAGATTTTCTGCATTATGAGTTTACACTGGCAAAAATTCAGAAAGACAGTCAACATAGAACTATTTCAATTTAATATTTACCTATTTGTTGGCGGTCCCGAAGATCACCCCCCGGTTCGTTGATTCACGAGGAGGCGTGTAGTCATATTTACCGCTGATGGGTTGGAGAGAAGGAATACCAAACACGGTCAGCAAAGGGAAAGTCTTTTGGGTGATGTCTGGGAGAAAATAGGAGCACACTTCCAAAGACCCTCTCCCTGTGGAGTCCACAGAACGCACCTAATCACCACAGTAATAGGTCGTGAGCCCACATGTGTAAAGTCTATTAGGGATTCGGTGCCTAGAGTTTTTACTGGGGGCTCATCACAGAGTCACCACCTGCCTGGCAAGCACCCCAATTCCAGACTCCAGGAAAGCAGGTCTTCAACATAAACCATATTGTTTGTTCTAAGAATTTAGGCACAGTAAGATACTCTTAGCAATTCGTGTTGGGGATCCTCCTAAAATTCAAGTTACCAGATGCCACGTTCCAATCTCGTAAGCAGGCCTTCCAAGGTATAGCAGTCAGATCCTCTCTGTTAACTTTTCTGCACGTCCTAATATCCACAACTTGATTGCAAATATCAATGGAGAACAACCAAAGCTGTTGCCATAGAAGTGGGGACCTAATGTTGAGATAATCCCTTTTAGTTAGGGAATGTCTGGGAGAATAGAGTGATGTTTCTCTCCTTTTGGGTTTTGGTGAGATCCCTGCTCTTGCTGCCGGGCAAATGGTTTAGCAGATTTTTCTCAGCTTGAAAGACATTGGCTTCATAGTTGATTTTCCAGTTTTATACACTCCCTGAGACAATATCACTTAACAACCAATACTGCATTCTCATTGTTTTCTCTTATGGAAATAGAGAATTCTGTTTGTCCCTATGATAGCTCAATGCTGTAATACCAAAAACACAATTTTGCCCTCTTCACACCTGCTTAGCAGTTAGGCATGTCCTCATCTGGGATCCGCAGCTAATGCAATGTGTTTCTCTGATAATATATCATGTTGCAACATAAAATTCATTAAGGTAAATCTGTATCTCCCTCTACAAACTGAGTTTCTCAAAGATTATGACTGTATCCAGACCTATATAGTATACTAAATGCCAGTAACTATTTAAAAATATTTATTTTCTAATGAGTGAATTCTCTGTATATATCTGTTTGTACTGAAGTAATGGCTAGTAGAATAAAAAATAATCATCTGAAAAACAATAAATCAGGCCCCATGAAACTAAAGAGCAAATAAGATAAAATAGACAACTGACTGAATAAAATAGTGAGTGTATTCTGTACGCCTTTTGTGTTTCTTTCTGCATGACTTATTGAAAAAGCTCCTAGGAAAGTCACTTTCTTATTTGAAAATGACTCTACTCTTAACATTCCAGAATCTTTGGAAGAAGTCAATGTTAGGTTATTAGATGGCAAATACGCTTGACACGTTTAATCTGTAAACAATCCAGGGAAAATAAAATGATAACTCTCATAACCTCAAACGCAAGAAAGATTATAGCACACATGACTTCTAAGCAAACTGTGGCTGGATAAAGTGGAGAGAAGGAGAATGATTCTCTCCTTCTCAAATTGGAAGACTGTTCTCTTTCCACCAAGAGCCAGGAAATCTTACATAAGCCCTCCTACAACAGCAGGCACTTAGAGTCATACGCTGCTTGGTATTTACGAGCAGCTGTAGCTAACAGAACTGGAGGAGAGTTCTACCTCCTGGAGTTTTAGAATTTGCAAAGATCTGTGCATAACAAATAGGAACAGAAATAACTAGAGCTATGAAATGAACTCGATGAAAACAGTTCTTAAAATCGGTGCTTGAATCAATTCCAACTCTAGAGACTGAGCATTTTCTGCATTGGACTGACAGTCCAATGACTGTCTTCTTCCAAGGACATGACCACTGGATAAAGACACTTAGTTGGATGCATCAAAATAAGGGAAGTGACAGATTGGAAAAAATGGGACAACAAATAAAGTTTATTTTCCTAAGCATGTCCTGACTGAACGCTTTTATCAACACCTTGTATGAAATTTTTGTACTAAATGCCAGAACCACGTTATATCTATTTAACTTCACTTACAAATTATTAGCCATTTTTTATTTGTTTGTTTGTTTTGAAAATGCTAATGCTGCTGCTGCTGCCATCTGCCCAGATGTTCCAGTCTTCCAGTTTTTTCCCCTAACTTTATTGAGATAATACTTGACATATTGTGTACGTTTAAGGTATACAATGCGAAGTATTACAAAGTGATTATCATAGGAAAGTTAGTTAACATATCTGTCACCTCAGTTAGTTACCTTTTTGTGTGGGTGGGGTGAGAATATTTAAGATCAACTCTTCTAACAACTTGCAATTATATAATACACTATTATTAATTATAGTCACCATGCTGTACATGAGATTCCCAGATAATATTTGTTTTCTAACTGGAAGTTTGTACCTTTTGACCAACGTCTACCCATTTCCCCTGACCCTTGGCAACCACCATTTTGCTCCCTGTTTTTATGTGTTCTTTCAGATTCCACGTATAAATGAAACAATACATTATTTGCCTTTCTCTGACTTATTTCACTAACACAGTGGCCATAATTCTATCCATGTTGTTGCAAATGACAGGATTTCCCTTTTTCTCATGGTTGAGAAATATATAGTCCATTATATGTCTGTATCTCACATTTTCTTTAACCATTCATTCACAAATCAGCACTTAGATTGTTTCATGCTTTGGCTGTTGTGAATAATGTTGCAATGAACACAGAGTGAAGATATCTCTTTAAGACAGTGATTTCACTTTTTCTGCATATCTACAAAGGAGTTGAGTTGCCGGATCATATGGTAGTTGTATTTTTAATTTTTTGAGGAACCTCCATACTGTTTTCTATAGAAGCTGTGCCAATTTACATTCCCACTGCTAGTGTGGAAGTGTTCCCTTTTCTCTACATTCTCACTAACACTTGTTGTCTTTCGTCATTTTGACAATAGCCATCCTAACAGGAGTGAGGTGATAACTCCATTTTGGCTTTGATTTGCATTTTCTTAATGATTAATATTTATGTCTTCTTTGGAAAAATGTTTAGTTAGGTCCTTTGCCCATTTTTAAATTGAAACTGGGGTTTCTTTGCTATTTTTTTGAACCATTTTTTTCCAGTTATATTGACAAATACTTGACATATATTACTGTATAGGTTTAAGGCATACAGTATAATGATTTGATATACATATGTTATGAAATGATTACCACAATAGGTTTAGCTAACATCTACCTTCTCCTATAGATGCAATAAAAAGAACAGGAAAAAAAAAAGGAAAAAATTATCCTTGTGATGAGAACTCATAGAATTTATTGGCTTTTTTGCTTTTTTTCTTTTCTTTTCTTTTTTTATAAATTTACATCCAAAGTAGTTAGCATATAGTGCAACAATGATTTCAGGAGTAGATTCCTTAGTGCCCCTCACCCATTTAGCCCACCCCCTCCCACAATCCCTCCAGTAACCCTCAGTTTGTTCTTGATATTTATGAGTCTCTTATGCTTTGTCCCCCTCCCTGTTTTTATATTATTTTTATTTCCCTTCCCTTATGTTCATCTGATTTGTCTCTCAAAGTCCTCATATGACTGAAGTCATATGATATTTGTCTTTCTCTGACTAATTTCACTTAGCTTAATACCCTCCAATTCCATCCATGTGGTTGCAAATGGCAAGATTTCATTCTTTTTGATGGCCGAGTAATAATCCACTATATATATACATATATATATATATATATACACATCTTCTTTATCTGTTCATCCATTGATGGACATTTGGTCTCTTTCCATACTTCGGCTGTTGTTGATAGTGCTGCTATAAACATGGGGGTGCATGTGTCCCTTTGAAACAGCACACCTGTATCCCGTGGATAAATGCCTAGTAGTGCAATTGCTGGGTCATAGGGTAGTTCTATTTTTAGTTTTTTGAGGAACCTCCATTCTGTTTTCCAGAGTGGCTGCACCAGCTTGCATTCCCAAGAACAATGCAAAAGAGATCCTCTTTCTCCTCATCCTTGCCAACATCTTTTGTTGCCTGAGTTGTTAATGTTAGCCATTCTAACTGGTGTAAGGTGGTATCTCACTGTGGTTTTGATTTGTATTTCCCTGATGATGAGTGAAATGAGCGTTTTTTCATGTGTCGGGTGGCCATCTGGATGTCTTCTTTGGAGAAGTGTCTATTCATGTCTTTTGCCCATTTCTTCACTGGATTATTTGTTTTTTGGGTGTTGAGTTTGATAAGTTTTCTATAGATTTTGGATACCAACCCTTTATCTGATATGTCATTTGCAAATATCTTCTCCTATTCTGTCAGTTGCCTTTTAGTTTTGCTGATTGTTTCCCTCACTGTGCAGAAGATTTTTATTTTGATGAGGTCCCAATAGTTCATTTTTGTTTTTTGTTTCCCTTGCCTCTAGAGACATGTTGAGTAAGAAGTTGCTGTGGCCAAGATCAAAGAGGTTTTTGCCTGCTTTCTCCTCAAGGATTTTGATGGCTTCCTGTTTTACTTTGAGGTCTTTCATCCATTTCGAGTTTATTTTTGTGTATGGTGTAAGAAAGTGGTCAAGGTTCATTCTTCTGTATGTCGCAGTCCAGTTTTCCCAGCACCACTTGCTGAAGGACTGTCTTTATTCCATTGGATATTTTTTCCTGCTTTGTCAAAGATTAGTTGACCACATGTTTGTGGGTCCCTTTCTGGGTTCTCTATTCTGTTCCATTGATCTGAGTGTCTTCTTGGGCCAGTACCATACTGTCTTGATGATTACAGCATTGTAGTATAGCTTGAAGTCTGGATTGTGATGCCTCCTGCTTTGGCTTTCTTTTTCAAGATTGCTTTAGCTATTCATGGTCTTTTCTGGTTCCATACAAATTTTAGGATTATTTGTTCTAGCTCTTTGAAGAATGCTGGTGTGATTTTGATAGGGATTGCATTGAATATGTAGATTGCTTTGGGTAGTATTGGCATTTTAACAATATTTGCTCTTCCTATCCAGGAACATGGAATCTTTTTCCATTTTTTTGTGTGTCTTCTTCAATTTCTTTCATAAGATTTATAGTTTTCAGTGTATAGATTTTTCCCCTCTTTGGTTAAATTTATTCCTAGGTATTTTACGTTTTTTGGTGCAAGTATAAATGGGATAGATTCCTTGATTTATCTCTCTGTTGCTTCATTATTGGTTCATTTTTGGTGGAATCTTTAGGGTTTCCCATATAGAGTATCATGTCATATGCGAAGAGTGAAAGTTTGAGCTCCTCCTGACCGATTTGGATGCCTTTTATTTCTTTGTGTTGTCTGATTGCAGAGGCTAAGACTTCCAATACTATGTTGAATAACAATGGTGAGAGTGGACATCCCTGTCTTGTTCCTCACCTTAGGGGATAAACTCTCAGTTTTTCCCCATTGAGGATGATATTAGTGTTCATATATGGCTTTTATGATATTGAGGTATGTTCCTTCTATCCCTACTTTCTTGAGGGTTTTTATCAAGAAAGCATGCTGTATTTTGTCAAATGCTTTCTATGCACCTATTGAGAGGATCATACAGTTCTTGTCCTTTCTTTTATTGATGTGATGAATTACGTTAATTGTTTTTGCAGATATTGAACAAGCCCTGCATCCCAGGTATAAATCCCACTTGGTCGTGGTGAATAATTTTTTAATGTATTGTTGGATCCGGTCGACTGATACCTTGTTGAGGATTTTGGCATCCATGTTCATCAGGGAAATTGGTCAATAGTTCTCCATTTTAGTGGGGTCTCTGTCTGGTTTTGGAATCAAGGTAATGATGGCTTCATAGAAAGAGTTTGGAAGTTTTCCTTCCATTTCTATTTTTTTGAACACCTTCAAGAGAATAGGTGTTAACTCTTCCTTAAATGTTTGCTAGAATTCCCCTGGAAAGCCATCTGGCCCTGGACTCTTGTTTTTTGGGAGATTTTTGATTACTAATTCAATTTCCTTACTGGTTATGGGTGTGTTCAAATTTTCTCTTTCTTCCTGTTTCAGTTTTGGTAGTGTATATGTGTCTAGGAATTTGTCCATATCTTCCAGGTTGCCCATTTTATTGGCATAGAATTGCTCATAATATTCTCTTATTATTATTTTTATTTCTGCTGTGTTAGTTGTGATCTCTCCTCTTTCATTCTTGATTTTATTTATTTGGGTCCTTCCCTTTTTCTTTCTGATCAAACTGGCTAGTGGTTTATCAATTTTGTTAATTCTTTCAAAGAACCAGCTTCTGGTTTCATTGATCTGTTCTACTGGTTTTTATTTGGTTTCAATAGCATTAATTTCTGCTCTAATCTTTATTATTTCCTGTCTTCTGCTGTTTTTGGGTTTTATTTGCTGTTCTTTTTCCAGCTCTTTAAGGTGTAAGGTTGGGTTATATATCTGAGATCTTTCTTCCTTCTTTAGGAAGGCCTGGATTGCTATATACTTTCCTTTTATGACCGCCTCTGCTACGTCCCAGAGGTTTTGGGTTGTGGTGTTATTTTCATTGGCTTCCATATATTTTCTAATTTCCTCTTTAACTTCTTGGTTGGCCCACTCATTCTTTAGTAGGATGTTCTTCAGTCTCCAAGTATTTGTTACCTTTCCAATTTTTTTCTTGTGGTTGATTTTGAGTTTCATAGCGTTGTGGTCTGAAAATATGCACACTATGACCTTGATCTTTTTGTACTTCCTGAGGGCTGATTTGTGTCGCAGTATATGGTCTATTCTGGATTACATTCCCTGTGCACTGGAGAAGAATGTATATTCCGCTGCTTTAGGATGCAACGTTCTGAATATCTGTTAAGTCCATCTGGTCCGGTTTGTCATTCAAAGCTGTTGTTTCCTTGTTGATTTTTTTGATTAGATGATTTGTCTGTTGCTGTGAATAGGGTGTTGAAGTCCCCTACTATTATGGTATTAGTATCGATGAGTTTCTTTATGTTTGTGATTAATTGATTTATGTATTTGGGTGCTCTCACATTTGGTGCATCACTGTTTACAATTGTTAGGTCTTCTTGGTGGATAGACCCCTTGATTATGATATAATGCCCTTCTTCATCTCTTGATACAGTCTTTATATTAAAGTCTAGATTGTCTGATATAAGTATGGCTACTCTGGCTTTCTTTTGTTGACCGTTAGCATGATAGATGGTTCTCCATCCCCTTACTTTCAATCTGAAGGTGTCTTTAGGTCCAAAGTGTGTCTCTTGTAAACAGCATATAGATGGGTCTTGTTTTCTTATCCTTTCTGTTATCCTATGTCTTTTAATTGTAGCATTGAGTCCAATGACGTTTAGAGTGAGTACTTAAAGATATGAATTTATTGCCATTATGATGCTTGCAGAGTTGTAGTTTCTGGTGGTGTTCTCTGGTCCTTTCTAATCTTTGTTGCTTTTGACATATCTATATCTATATCTATATCTATCTATAACTATATCTATATCTATATCTATCTATATCTATATTTTTTTTCATCTTTTCCCCCTTCAGAGAGTCCCCCATAAAATTTCTTGCAGGGCTGGTTTAGTGGTCACAAATTCCTTTAATTTTTGCTTTTCTGGGAAACTTTTTATCTCTCCTTCTATTTTGAAAGACAGCCTTGCTGGATAAAGAATTCTTGGCTGCATATTTTTCTGATTCAGCACACTGAATATATCCTGCCACTCCTTTCTGGCCTGCCAAGTGTCTGTGGACAGGTCTGCTGCAAACCTGATCTGTCTTTCGTTGTATGTTAGGGACTTTTTTTTTCCTTTGCTGCTTTCATGATTCTCTCCTTGCCTGAGTATTTTGTGAATTTGTCTATGATATCCCTTGTTGATGGTCGGTTTTTGCTGAATCTAATGGGTGTCCTCTGTGCTTCCTGGATTTTGATGTCTGTGTCTTTCCCCAGGTTAGGAAAGTTTTCTGCTATGATTTGCTCACATAACCCTTCTGCTCCTATTTCTCTCTCGTCCTCTTCTGGGACCCCTATGATTCTGATGTTGTTCCTTTGTAATGAGTCACTGATTTCTCTAATTTTTAAATGGTGCTCTTTTGCCTTAATCTCCCCCTTTTTTTCTGCTTCATTATTCTCCATAAGTTTGTCCTCTGTATCGCTGATTTCTGTTCTGCCTCATCCATCCTTGCCGCTGTGGCATCCATCCGTGATTGCAGCTCAGTTATAGCATTTTTTATTTCGTCCTGACTACTTTTTACTTCTTTTATCTCCACAGAAAGGGATTCTAATCTATTTTTGACTCCAGCTAGTATTCTTATTATTGTGATTCTAAATTCTGGTTCAGACATCTTGCTTGTATCTGTGTTGGTTAAATCCCTGGCTGTTGTTTCTTCGTGCTCTTTCTTTTGGGGTGAATTCCTTTGTTTTGTCATTTTGAAGGTAGAAAAGGAATTAATGAGGTAAAAAAATTAAAATAAAAAAAATTAAATTAAAAAAATTAAAATTAAACACACACACAAAATCAAATAAATGATGCTAGATCCTAGGTGTGTTTTGGTCTGGGTGTTGAAAGTGGTTTGATAGATTAGAGAAAAAAGGGGGGGGGGGGAAGGAAATCATTTGAGAATTTGAAAAAAATGAATACACTGAAGTAGACTAAAATTAAATGGTGGAAGTAAAATAGAATTTGAAAAAACTTACACAAAAGTAAAGAATATAGTAGAAAAAAATTAAAGAAAAATATTTTTAGTGAAAATTAAAAATAAAAATGATTTTTTTCTCTTTCTGTATTCAAGAAAAAGAAACGAAAAAGAGAAAAAAAAAGGAATCACTTGAAAATTTGAAAAAGTGAATACACTGTAGTAGACTAAAATAAAATGATGAAAGTAATATAGAATTTGAAAAAATTTACATAAAAGTAAAAAATATAGTAAAAAAATTAAAAATATTTGTAATAAAAGTTGAAAATAAAACTGAATTTTTTCTCTTTCTGCTGAATTCTGTGGTTCAGGTTGTGCAGATCGTTGTGTTAATCCTCAAATCAGTTTTCTAGGTGTGCAGGAGGGTTTAGTGTTGGTCTGGCTATATTTCATGGACACAAAACACACAAGAAACTTCCATGCTATTCTGTCATCTTGGATCCCCACCCCTAGAATTTATTGTTTTAATGCATTTCCTATAGTTGGAGTCATCATGTTGTACACTGAAGTGTTGTTATAATGATTACATGTGGTAAGCCCTAATACTTATTTATCTTACATTGGAAGTTTGTACTTTTTGGCCACCTTGCTTCAATTTCACTTGCCCCTCCCCCTACCCTCTGCCTCTGATAACAGCCAGTCTGATCTCTTTTTTATGAATTTTTTTAAATTCTACCTATAAATAATATCAGACAGTATTTGTCTTTCTCTAATATCATTTAGTATAATACTTTCAAGTTTCATCCACACTGTTATAAATGGTGGAATTTCCTCATTTGTTATGGCTAAATAATATTCCACTGTGTATATATGCCACAATTTCTTTATCCACTTATCCATCAGTAGCCAGTTAGGTTGTTTCCACGTCTTGGCTATTGTAAACAGTGCTGCAATAAACATGAGGGTGCAGATGCTTTATTCAAGTTAGTGTTTTTGTTTCCTTTAGGTATGTTCCCAGAAGTGAAATTGGTGGATCTTATGTGTAAAGTGATTTTCCATTGTGGTTTTAATTCGTATTTCCCTAGTGACTAGTGATGATGAGAATCTTTGCCTGTGCCTGTTGACATTTTGTTTGTCTTCCTTTGGTGAAATGTCCATTCAGGTCCCTTGCCTACTTTTTAATTTGTTTGCTTGTGTGTTTGCTTGTTTGTTTTTCATTTACTTATTTAACTATTGAGTTGTTTGAGTTCTGTATATATTTTGAATATTAACCCCTTGTCAGCTGTATGCAAATATTGTTTTCCCATTCTGTAAGTTGTCTTTTTATTTTTTTTCTCTGTAGAAGCTTTCTAAAAAAAAAAATTTAATGCTTATTTTTGAGAGAGGGAGAGAGAGAGAGACAGAGTGTGAGCAGGGGAGGGACAGAGACTGAGGGAAACTCAGAATCCAAAGCAAGCTCCAGGCTCTGAACTGTCAGCACAGAGCCCAACGCAGGACTCGAAGTTACAAACCATGAGATCATGACCTGAGCCAAAGCTGGATGCTTAACCTACTGAGCCACACAGGTGCCCCTGTAGAAGCTTTTTAGTTTAAAGTAGTACCAATTCTTTATCGTGTTGTTTGTCTTTTAGGTGTCATATCCAAAAAATTTATTACCAAGAGCCATGTCAAGGGCCTTTCTCCCTGTTTTCTTTTATGACCTTTATAGTTTCAGGCTTGACATTTATGTCTCTAATCCATTTTGAGTTAATTTTTGTGAGAAATATAAGGATACAGTTTTATTCTTTTACATGTGAGTATACAATTATTCAAGCACCATTTATTGACAAAACTGTCTTCTGATTTATATGAGTTCTTTATACATTTCAGATATTAATCTTTTATGGGACAGATGGCTTTCAAATATTTTTTTTTCTCTTTCTGTAAGTCACCTTTTCATTTTGTTGATTGTTTATTTTTCTCAGAAGCTTTTTGGTTTGATGCAGTTACATTTGTTTATTTTGCTTTTGTCTTTTGTGTCACATCCAAAATATTGTTGCCAAGGCCAATATCAAGATTTTTCCCTGTTTTCTCAAAGGAGATTCATGGCTTCAGGTCTTAAATTTAAGTCTTTAATACATTTTGAGCTAATTTTTGTGAGTGGTGTCAGTAGGGACCCAATTTCATTCATTTGCTTGTAGCTATCTCATCGTCCAAGCACCATTTACTGAATAGACTTTCCTTTCCCCACTGAGTATTCTTGGCTCCCTTGTCAAATGTGAGTTGACATTACTTTTAAATTTTATTCATCTCTACATACTGAAATCTATTTTTTGTTGTTCTCTTATAAAAAATCCAGGTATAAGCACTCTGTTTTCTTTTATTTAATGTTTACTTTTTCTCCAGTATATTTGATATAGAGATTTTTTTCCCCTCTGAGTGACTTGGTAGCTGTTCCTCCTTCTGATCACCGAAATCACCACCTCTGCTTATTTTTTTGGCCTTTCCTGTGGCAGTTCCTGGATTCTAGTACTGACACGATGCTGCACCATCTTCGGGGGCCTTTGAGGGGCAGAAATGTGAGTTAGGCCACACCTCCCTTTTGATCACCTTACTTTTTTTTTTAAGTGTTTTTTTTCATCAGACACCTGAGTGGCTCAGTGGGTTGAGCGTCCAACTTCGACTCAGGTCATGATCTCGCAGTTTGTGAGTTCCAGCCCCACATCCGGCTTGCTGCTGTCAGCCTATCAGTACAGAGCCCACTTCCAATCCTCTTTTCTTCTTTCTCTGCCCCTCCCCAGCTTGTGCTGTCTCAAAAATAAATAAGTATTTAAAAAATTAGTTTATTCATTCTCATGTTTAACTGAAAGTATCTACAACCCAGTAGAACCAAAAACCTTATATTTAAAAACAACAGCTTTCTGCCAAATATCTCTTCACCCTCCCATGTGAGTTTGAAAATTATTTTTTCGGTTCTGCTTTTGAGGTAGCTGAATCTCAGCATCCAAAAAAATATGCTTTTACAACTATTTTTCAAGTTGTCTAATTCAAACGTATCTATTTGTTTTGCTATGCTAGGTGAGCATTTACCTTACCCATATTCTGCCCATCCCCTGTAACTCCTACCTTTATAGTTATGACCTTTTTCATTCACTTACCACTTATTAGTTTATTATTCACTTATTAGTCTTAAATATTTAAATATTGTAATATATTTTTATTTTATCACATCAACTGTAAACGACTGTTTTTTAATTTTCTGTCTTAGTCCATTTTGTCTGCTATAACAAAATACCATAAATTAGGGGGCCTATACACAACAGAAATTTATTTCTTATAGTTTTTGATGCTGGGAGGTCCAAGATCAAAGCACTAGCAGATTTGGAGTCTGCTGAGATTCCCCTTCCTGGTTCATAAATGGCTGTCTTCTTTCTTTCTATCTTATTTCTGTGTCCCCATGCAGTGGAAGGGGTTAGGGAGCTCTCTGGGGCCTCTTTTATAATGGTAAAAGCTTGGTTTGTGAGTGTAATTTGTTCTGGAAGCATGCTTGTAATCCAGAGCACTCGTATATCAAAGTGAATTTCAAAAACCATTGGCTCAATTGTGGTCATGTGACTTTCGGTGTCACGTACTACTCATACTGCAAGACATCACTCATTTATCAAGTTAAAATGTATTAGAAATGCTTGCTTATCTTGCAGAACACTCACAGAACAAGTTACTTGCAATCCAAAATTTTACTGTAATCCCATTCATGAGGGTTGTCCCCTCATAACCTAATCACATCCCATAATTTCACCTTCTCATACCATTGTCTTGGAGGTTAAGTTTCAACATAAGAATTTTGGGGGGATACAAGCTTGCAGACCATAGCAATGTTATTCTAGAAAACAAGGATATTAACATTCTTTTCCTATAAATTTGCTTTCCTTTTCTTCCATTTCTTAATTTCTATTATCTGTGCTTGTATTTCCATTTTATTTTAAAATCATATAAAATCTTTTCTATTTTACATTTGGGCTGATTCTAAAATTCTAAAATTAACAAAACTCGTTTAACCAAATATGCTTACGTAAAAATCAGGGACAGCCAAACCAAATAATGTACTATGTTCAATAGCTAAAAATGCCAATGCAATTTTTTTTTTTTTACATTCTTTCCATTGACAATAGTATTCAAGACTTTTTTGCTTAAATCTTTCTGGCGTCTGTGACTGTTTTGACAAATAGAACATGGCTGTATCATTTCTCGGCCCTGAATGGAGGGATTGCAGCTTCCATTTCTGTGTCCTCGAGGACCATCTGGGATCCCCCAAGTGCCATGGAAGCAAGTCTGACTTCCCTGAGGTAATAACGCCGAAGACAGAGTATGCGTTGGCACTTTGCTTGCCAGTCACAGTGGGAGCTGCACTTTCATCCATTTCCTCCAAAGCACTAGACTTCCAAGTGAATCAGTCTTGTATTCCCCATGCTGGTGTATCCACCATTTGAGTACTAGTATATGGCCTCCGTTGATGCCATATGAAATAGCAGGATTTTCCAGCTAATCAATGCCGATATTCCTAATGTATAGAATTGTCAGATTTCATAAAATGGTTGTTGCTGTAAGCCACTAAATTTCAGGTTGTTTTGTTTTGTTTCACTGCAAAAAGTAACTAGGAGAGTATTGCATTTCCTTATTCATTCAAGATTTTTATCTTCCTAACATTTTTATTGGATTGTCCTTTTTAACTTGTATAAGCTATTTATATTATATCATGATTTTCAAATGATACGTCATCTTTTCTCATGAGTCCTCTTTTTAAAAATAGAATATGGCACAGGCCATTCCATTAACAGCATTATACATGGTTAGTTGCCAGCTGCCATGGTTAAAATTAAGACACTCTATTGGAAGGATTGTGAGAAATGGTATAGATTTAAATCTTAGGTTTTATCATTGTTGATTACTTTTTTGCATGATTAATAATGATAATCTTGAGTTTGCCTTTTTTTCTCATTTCTGTTGTCAATTGTTTGCTTCTCCCTCAAAAGTCTAAGAGAGCTCACTGGTGGTGTGTGAAGAAACTCCTACCTTTGTGGGGGTTTCGAATTTTGAAGTTATATAGCACTCTGATTTTCACACTTTAAATAAAAATAAGTCATAGCAGAAAAACTTAAATGGAATTTATTCAAATGAGAGATTTATAGGATTTCTATTTCAAACAGATGCTGGTAACATAGACATATTAGTTAATAATTAGCTAAGACATATTAAAGTAGATCCAATAAATCAACTGGTTAAAAAGGAAAGGGAAGGGAAAGGAAGGGAAGGGGAGCAAAGGAAAAGAAAGGAAGTCAGAAAAAAACATAAAATTTTCATTTGCACACATTATGATTAATATGCTTTGTGCACCCAGTTAATTGGCATTACTGAGGGGAAAGGTCATGAAGGAAGGGTTAAAAAAATCAGTTATAATGGGGTGCCTGGGTGACTCACTTGGTTAAGTGTCCGACTTTGGCTCAGGTCATGATCTCTCAGTTTGTGGGTTGAAGCCCCGCGTCAGGCTTTGTGCTGACAGCTCAGAGCCTGGAGCCTGTTTTGGATTCTGTGTCTCCCTCTCTCTCTGCCCCTCCCCTACTCATGTTCTGTCTCTCTCCCAAGAGTAAATAAACATTTAAAACACAAATTAAAGGGGCTCAGTTGGTGAAGCGTCTGATTTTGTCTCAGGTCATGATCTCACGGTTCGTGGGTTCGAGCCCGCTGTAGGGCTTTGTGCTGACAGCTCAGAGCCTGGAACCTGCTTCACATTCTGTGTCTCCCTCTCTCTCTGTCCCTACCTGCTCATGCTCTGTCTCTCTCTTTCTCTCAAATATAAATACATTATTGATTAAATAATTTAATTAATTAAAACAAATAATTAAAAATTTTAAAGAACAAATTTAAAAAATCAATTATAATGAGTTAAGAATGCATGCAACATTCTTTATTTTCTTCCCATTTTATATTGTAAACTGTTGTTTTCAATTTTCTTTCTTTCATTTTCTTTTCTTTTTCTTTTTCTTTTTCTTTTCTTTTTCTTTTCTTTTCTTTTTTTTTTTTTTATCATTTATCTTTCTTCCAAGCCATAAAGTGAGTTAGTTGTTGATTGGTCCTTTGCGTTCAGATAGAATTTTTCTGTTTTATTCTTCAGAAATGAGTGGTTTTACATTTCCCAGTCAGAAATAAGTTTACTTCCATTACTACAACTCCTGGTTTACCAGTAAAAGGGGAAATAAGGAAAACCACTGATGAGGGAAGCGAGGTATTGAAAATATGTATAAATGAAAATTGATACAAAGATACATTGATGGATGTCTATAGAGTTTTGATCTGGTGATTACTTAAGCTAACTGATCTTTACTAAATCTTTTAGGGACTTTCCATCTTTAGTCTTCTTCATCCTTACCTAATATACACAGTGTACCACAAATAACTTACATATACAAATATCAGTGAAGTTTTGACCCAACAATTTAAAAATATAAGCCCTCATGAAATGCCATTAAACACATTCTTTGTTTTATATTCTTACTTGAAACTAATAATAATATCTATTCTTCATACTTCACAGAATAAAGATCATATGAAATAATATACATGAAGAACCCTTTAAAAATTTAAAGCACCATATTCCTATAAAGTGTTTTACAATGTTTATTATCTAAGATTTTTGGCAACCTTCTATGAGGTGAAACTACGGATGCTTTTAATACAAATGAAGGGTCATTAAGGTACTTGATAAAATACTCTAGAATAATGTAGATCTTCATAAGCTCTCCCTTGGATTCAGAAAGGCCTAATGCTTTTTTTTTACATTTACTTATTTTTGGGACAGAAAGAGAGCATGAATGGGGGAGGGTCAGAGAGAGAGAGGAGACACAGAATCTGAAGCAGGCTCCAGGCTCTGAGCTGTCAGCACAGAGCCCGACGCGGGGCTCGAACTCACGGACCATGAGATCATGACCTGAGCCGAAGTTGGATGCTTAATCGACTGAGCCACCCAGGCACCCCAAGGCCTAATGCTTTTAACCCTTCACCCCAACCGCCATACATAACTACTGCTCCTGGCCTCCAAATATAGATTATCAGTGAAGGGTTGTTGCCACTTCAAACCCTTTAGGACTTTATTAGGTCTCCAGATCATACCCTGACGCCTGAGGTCAGATGAAGGCCATTTTAGTTCGAATTCACTCTAAAGACATATTTGAACATATGTGCGCTACCTCAGCAAGTATGGTGATTGCTTTAACAGCACTGACTAAAACCAGAGTTACTCGTTTAGTACATATGTCCTTTCCAGTGAAATAAAGGGCACTAATCTCTATAAGTAGAATCTCTTTGGTACCTTAAAGAGAGGAGGCCCTAAAATTTGCCAAATGATATTACTGAAGTAACGAACAGTATTACCATGATGTAAATTTGGATTGAAAACAATAAATTCATGGCTTTAGTCAACGTAAATTGACTCACTACTTTTACTTTAAAAAAAGGCAATTCTCCCTGTCTCTCACTAGCATTGCTGTCTCTACCCAAGCGATTAGGTTTTTCTAAGGGCAATTTGTACTGACCTCATCCCTCTTTCACTGCAATATAAATTCAAACCCGTAGTGGTCATCCGTGCAAACCCAGATCCTCAATACTGAATCTAACATAGTCCAAATCAACAAATATTAGTTGATTGAATTGTATTTATTAGATAATTATAAACTTGAAGGATGTGGGCCTTATACTTTGAATGTTTTGAGTAAAGAATGGAAGTATACTCATTCTCATGACTGAAAGCTGTTATGCTCAACTATTTGAACTCCGAGATTCCAGAAGTTCCCAGCAAATGACTACGGGCAAATCCATTTCGTGTAAGAAGTTTCTCCAGCCATAAAGCTGTTCCAGTGGCTGATCTTTCGTTTTGTCCCAAGATATTATAGCAACATAGAGAAAATTGCTAAGTGAGTTATTGGTATAATGTGGAAAAATTCTTAAAAAGTGAATGGCTGTAGTTTTCCAGTTGTCCATCTGCAATGCCTCCTCATACTTTCTGGGGCACTGATGTTCAGGGAAGTCCTGTCTATTATTTTCAGAAACCAGGGTTCACCCAAGCCTGTTATCCTTATAGACATCATGGCTTACTTAATCCAATTTAATTATAAACCGAGAAGTGTTTTCTACATAGTTGAGGCGTTTTTGTGAGAAGAATACTATTAATTTTTAATAAATATGGCAACTCATTTCACATAGCACGCCTGGTTGTAATTCATGCCTCTGTCACATATTTTTTTCCAACTTTGTTTAGTGAAGAGTTCCTTTTCATTTTATTATCTCCATTTCCTTCCCTCCTAAATAATTTCTAAAGACAATTAAGCTTTCTTTATTTATATTCCGATCAGTTCCTAAAGGAATTTTAGATGCCAAGGAGGCATTTGAGTGTACAGAAGTAGCCGTCCATACTGGACTCGTGCATGATAGTGTTTAAACACATATTTGAAACTACAAGAGTAAGTGAACACTACTGGAAAATATACATTTCATTACTGTTTATTTCTTCTGAAAATACTGACAGCTAGTCTGGAAGATAGACAGTAGGAAGGCTAAATACATTGGAATAAGAATGACCTTTGCTCGTATTGAATCCAGGTTTCAAAATTCCTCTCTGTGTGGCTTCATGCAGGTCCCTTAACCTCTCTTTGATCAGTTTCCTTTTGAGCAAAATGGGTTTTATAATAGAATCTACCTCAGAGTTGTGTTTTTTTCCCCAATGCATGAAGTGCTCATAAATGTCTGAGAATATCATCAAGCAAGTATTTTCTGCACTTTTGTGAGTTGTATAGCTATTAAGAGAGATACTATCAGAGAAAGAAGGCAGCAAGTATGAACAAGGAATGGGATGTGGAAACATACCCAGAGGATAATCCCTTGCAGATAACACATGACCGATGAAACCTTGATAACAGCTAATTAAGCTAAACTAACCTTGTTTGACTGTGTATCACACACTGTTCCCTCCAACTGTCGCATGACAAAACTAAGGTTTGATGTATTGCGAGTACTTTCTCAAGTTGATAGAAAAATGTGTAGCAAGATTGCAACGTAGGCTTTCATTCACTAGGGCCCTCGATCTTAGCTGTTTTACCAGGAAGACACTTTCTATAAATTTGACTTGAAACACTGCTTGTGCCGTGTCAGCAAATTTTCCTTCCAAAGCTCCAGATCGGTTCTCCTGAAGCCCGGGGGGGAAAATGCCCTTGCTCTCCTCCAAGTGTAGCGTGTCGCATCCTAGTTCACTCTGTGAACTCTAGTGTGACATTTAGTTTCGTCGTATCTCTTTTCTAATTAAAAAATCCATTCAAACAATACAAAAGAAAACTATAAAAAAGAAAGAACTGAACTAGATGACCTCCGTTATTCTCTACCCATTGGTTGCACGGAGAACTGTGCTAGCCCCAACAATGACAGTATTAGAGTCTTATTTGAAATAATTATTTTTAGTCCTCTACTCATTTCTACTGTCAAGAGATTTATGAACTCTTATTTTTTATTAATTTTTTATGTATTTATTTTTTGAGAGAGAGAGAGCGAGCAGGGGAAGGGCAGAGAGAAAGCGAGAGAGAGAATCCCAAGCAGGCTCCTTGCTGTCAGCACAGAGCCGGATGTGGGGCTCAGTCTCACAAATGGTGAGATCATGACTGAGCCGAAATCAAGAGTCAGACGCTTAACTGACTGAGCCTCCCAGGTGCCCCTGAACTATTCTCTTTTTGTCATTACTAAACAACACTAATTGTATATTGCTTCCAATGATGCCACACTATACCTTTATTACATATATCAAAATTGTGAATTTTTTTTTATTGATGGATGGTCCTTAAAGGAATACTCAGAATAATTTATCTAATTTATTTTAATATAATTTCATATTTGATTTCTTGGTATAATAATTCCATGAAGGAACATATTTAATCATTTCTGTTATTTTCTATAATGTTTATTTGCATGAAGAAACTATTGTTATGTGATTTTTTATGTATTTTATTATTCTCATATATTAAATGTATTCTTACATACATTAGCTGTGTATATTATTATCAGCAAAAAATTAGTTTTATATTTTAAGTTATTGGAAGTATTTCAAAGATAAAGGAATCTTTTTTGAAAATATTTCAGATATACAGCTGGGAGCTGAAGTTTTACCTATATTGGAAACTCTCCTGAAAGAGATTTGAACTAAAGAAAATCAATGAGAAGAGTGAGAATAGTTTTCTGTCTCATGGAAGTCAGTGTACGATCTGTCTTTTGCTATTTTAGACTGTGTGAACCTCACTCTCCATCATTCTACAATGTTGATTATATTGTGATCACGTTTGAGCAATTCCCCAGAACTAAGTTCTCTCTTGTCCCTTCCCAATACTCCATGGTTTTAACTTCCAAAATCTGGGTGTTTTAGGAAGCCGGCCCTGTCTTCTTTCTAGAGCACGTGACAGAGGCTTAACCAGTTAGTGTGCTCCACCCACAATCCAACTTAATAGCCTAAATTGCTCAACCCAGAGTGAAAGTCAGGACACTGGACTGATAGGTGGGAGCAAATGTAGACATACATTTTTTAGAGCCACACTGGAAAGATGTGGAGCTCAGAAAATCCCAGAGGGACTTCAGAGCTTTGATGACACTGAGATCAGACTCTCAGTGAACCCCACGTGACTTCAAATCTTTTCAGTTATGTGTGCCAATCAATTTTCTTTATTTTTTTCCCCAAAGTATTTGAGATGGGTTTTCATGTATTTTCAATATAAACATGTGACTTGGGGGAATTAAACCCTCCAGGCTGCGGGTTGAAAGATTTAGCAGTATAGGTTGTGATCCTCATCTAAATTCCCCGAGGAAAGATGGGCTTTAGAATTGATATATATATATATATATATATATATATATATATATATATATATGTATTGATATATTGATATAAATATCTATAATATCTATAAATACAATATTTATAATATTTAATATATTATATAAATATATAATATAAATATAATAAATTTATATAATAAATATTATATAACTATAATATAAATATATAATATAAGTATATATAATATAATATTTATAGATATTATATATATAAATATAGACATATATATCAATATATTGATATATAAATATAGATATATATATTTTTTTTAAACAGGAGATGTAGTGCATATTCTATATAATAGTTACAATTGCCACAAGGATCTGGCAGTAACCTGTAATCAAACTCAGTATTTCTGCTGCAAAGTGTGTGAACAATCACAATTAATGGTATTTTTTTTTAACAAACAAACAAAACTTTAAATAGCCTACTAAGTGTTCAACACAGGCTTTGTTAAAAAGTGAAATTTAAAGTAAAATTTTGAGGCATATCTCTCTGGAGTTTAAATTTGTAGATATATATACTTCTTCTCTGTCTGTCTCTCAGTCTTTCTCTCTTTCTCCATCTCTGTGTATATACAATATGGATATGTAAATACATGGGTGTAAATGTTATACTATAGATTCTTATTTGCTTTGTAAAAGTCACTCTGTTCAGTTCCTCATGATATGGAATGCTTCTTTATGAATAGAGTTTATAGGCAAATTACATCATTATCTTCATCACCATCTACATTATGAAAAAGTTGGATTATAGTTTACTTTTCCCTGTCACTACAATGTACTTAGACTAAACTAAGAGCAAAGTTTCCTGGAATGTAAGAAACATATGATCTGGGCAGATATGTTTTAATTGGAGTTTTCACCATTTTCCTCCTTCGACACAAAACCTATTAAATATCAGTCTGACATTCCTTATGATAAATAACCCAGCTCTTGAAACACATACGCTATGTCGGCAATTATTCATTCTGTTTCTGATGACTGATAAAAATGGCACAAGTTAGTTCTTGTCAGGCAAAAAATTTTCAACAAATGCAAAATGAGATTTTTCCTGCTATTGTAGTTTCTGCCCCCAAAAATCATATGAAGTATGTTAAAACAGATAGAACACTCATGACATGGGTAAGAAAACTGTGGCCAAAAAAGAGTAAATATCATACTCAGTGTGTAATAGACAAATGTGAACCTTAGGGTTTTTTTTTTTCTCTATCGACCCTATTAATCATTTTTTTGGTAGTTCATTCTGTGTATTTAGGAATAATATTTTCTGACACAGATAAACAATATTTTAAAAATGTTTCTAAACCTTCATTAGTTATTTCCAGTTGTCTTATATTATTCTCATCATCTTTTTCATATAAAGAGTGTAACAAATGAGGAAATAAGTGGCAGTATTCTAACCATATTGGCTTCTAAATCTACATTTGCAGGGTATTTGTAACCTGGGGGAAAATAAGTTTGTCCTTTCAGGTTGTGGTCATCATTATTAATAATATTAACAAAATTATGTTGTAATGATAGTTTTTTTTAATGTTTATTTATTTTTGAGAGAGAGGGGCAGAGAGAGAGGGAGGGAGGGATACACAGAATACGAAGCAAGATCCAGGCTCTGAGCGGTCAACACAGAGCCTGAGGCGGGGCTCAAACCAAGGAACCATGAGATTATGACCTGAGCCGAAGTCGGATGCTTATCCAACTGATCCACGCAGGTGCCCCAATGATAGTTTTTTTTTTAAACTTCCATCACACTTTGCCCTAATCTAGCTTGAGTTTTGTCTGCAAAATATAAACAATTTGCTTTTTACGTAGTTTTGCTCTTCAAGTGTGTGTGTGTGTGTGTGTGTGTGTGTGTGTGTGTGTACATATATATATACGTATATATATGAATATGTATACAAAATTCTACTCAAACGTTGAGCATGCCAACTTTGTCAAGACATAATTAAACCCCGCAAACCCCACTGTAGCTATTTTAAGTAAAATATAAATGTATTCAAATATAAAGAGGGTCCATCTAATTTTCTGCAGTGCTAGAGAATCAGGCCAGGCACCTACCCAGCCCAGAATAACAACCAAAACGTACCTTCATCTGCCCTAATGACCCATCTCATTCAGTTGCCGCTGAGCATCAGGATGACAGTCACTAGTGACGCACTGTTACCATGACCCTGGCCGTGGCTACGCCTGCGCACTGGCTACTGCACCACCACGTTCATGGAAGTGGTTTCCGTATAGAGTCTCATTCATGTCCCTTTTTGCCTAAATAATGTCGCATGGGTCGTATGCAAACTGCGAAGCCCATCACAGATATTGAGCTTGGCTTTGAGAGAGAGGGGAGTGAGTTACTGTCTTTAACTTTACAGAGCAGACGTTCTTACAACAGATAATTGTGAAATTTAGAAAAGTGTGTCAAATTCTTGGATGACCAAAAGATACAGGCTATTTTGGTCCAAATAATAGGATTTGAAAATAATTTCTATTTTTAGAAAGCCTGAAAACTGTGTTCAGTGGCATTGACAACATGCTGGCACAGTGCTGATGGTGGAAACAGCAGAGGCATTAAGCACTGGAAATATTGATCATGAAATTGCCACAGTGACACAGTTGTCTGTGCAAAGGCAATGCCAGGCTGGATGACAATGACATTCCTGATGACAAGGACGGTGCGGTGGGTTCTCTCCACAGTGAACTGTGGGTTCATGGGCTTCATTGCCCTCAATTGATGCATCAATGTCCTAGATTGAGCTGACAATCTTGTCTTTGACGTCAGTAACAGAACTGCTGCTTTGACAGTAATGAGAAGTGAAGGCATTTTCTTTGATGGTCAATCATAAAGAGTCTTCTTGTTTTGCATGAAGTAAAAGCAAGAGTTGTCCGTAGAGAGGCCAGAATTGCTGCAGAAGACAACTGTAAATACTTCATGTATTGAACGCAGTTGTGTGTGTGTGTGTGTGTGTGTGTGTGCGCGTGCACACGCGCGCGCGCACGTGCGTGTAAAATAGAAAGTCTCTGAAGGACTGTAATAATATTTGGAAGGGGAATTATGGAAAGATAAAGTCCCTACCAAACAGTTAATCTTAAGATTCTGTTTCAATCCTGAGATATATGAGTTTTGACATTCACACGGGTGTCACCGTTTTGAAATGGCTGCATTCTTATGTTGTAAGGAAAATCACTATCAATAAATCACAGAATCTAAATCTCCATACACCTTGGAAATGGTTAGAGCTGTCACGCAAAATACTGACTTTTAAATACTTGTCATAAAATTGAAATCTCATATGGGAGGGAACCCAATTAAAAAAAAAAAGAGCTAAATGCAAAAGATCTAAATGAAGCAGAGTTAGGGGGTGTGGAAAAGGACGCCACTCTTTCCACTCACTCCCATTTCCCTGGTTCCCTCCCCCCGCCACCCCCATCTCCAAAAAAGTTTCTGGGACACTTTCCAGGAGCCTCTGTAAAAATTGGAAAAAGAACTAGAGTTGCAGGGATGTGAACGAGATTATGTAGAAGAGGAATTACACATGATCTGCATGGGTGGGGCAGATTTAGGGATTCAGAGCTAACTGGAGTAAATTTCAACTTAATAAAGAGAAGAACTCTATAATTTACACCACTTCCTAAAAGTGAAATGATAATACATTCAGAGATCCATCACTAATGGTGATCAAGGGGATTTAAATATCAGGACAGTGGTTATCTTTAGAGTCTAGCATTATATGATATCATTGCCTATATCAGCTTCAAATTGACCCTACGATAAACTCCCTGCCGTGCCCATTAGGTAAACTAGAAATATATTTTGAAAATTCTGCATATCTTACACATTTTAAATACCAGTACGTAATGAATTCCACATTGCCTTTTATCTCTGTTTTACTACATGAAGACCTTCATTTCTATAAAATTTGGCACCTTTAAAAATAATAATTCTTGGGGCGCCTGGGTGGCTCAATTGGTTAAGCAGCCCACTTCGGCTCAGGTCATGATCTCGCAGTCCGTGAGTTTGAGCCCGCGTCGGGCTCTCTGCTGACAGCTCAGAGCCTGGAGCCTGTTTCAGATTCTGTGTCTCCCTCTCTCTCTGACCCTCCCCCGTTCATGCTCTGTCTCTCTCTGTCTCAAAAATAAATAAAGGTTAAAAAAAACTTTTTTTAATTATAATAATTCTTATTTTCTAGGTGCTCCAGAGAAGCATCTAGAAGTAAAGTGTAGGAGGGAAAATGGAGGTAAAATGTAGGTGTGTGGGCCAGGTACACTGTACTGTATATGCATGTTTCTCTGTTTGAAAGACCTTCCAAAGGAAGGACAAAAGAACATCTGAGAGCATGATGAGTTAAAACAAGAAACACTGCAGGCATTAAAAAATAGCACCCACGTAACAGATAAACCAATTCACGAAGCACTTTCCTTTAATTCTGAGAGTAATAGATACAGACATTCCCGGTTACAAAAACACACTGTGGTTTTCTTATTTTTGGAAGAGTAAAGTTGCTTTTTCTTCTGCGATTATGCCACACACCTTTGCTTTAGGAGAAATGAAAACTCCTGTTCCTTAGGTATGTCATCTTATACCCAGTATAATACACCCATTTCTCGCTGGGTTACTTTACATAGGATATTTATGTGAAAAATAAGGAGAAACATCATAATAATGAGATGAAAATTTTATCAGAGAAACATTTTTTAAAATTTTTTAATGTTTATTTGTTTTTGAGAGAGAGAGAGGGAGAGCGTGTGGAGGAAGGGGCAGAGAGAGAGGGAGACAGAATCTGAAACAGGCTCCAGGCTCCACGCTGTCAGCACAGAGCTAGATGCAGGGCTCGTAACCATGAACTGTGAGATCATGACCTGAGCTGAAGTTGGATGCTTAACTGACTGAGGCAACCAGGTGCCCCATCAGAGAAACATTTAAATATAACAGACCAAATATTTTACCAGTGACATGGACCTTTCATTGATTTAACTTATGACAATCTAAGATTTTATGTTTTTTTTTTCTTTGAAGAAATTTATGTATTTATTTCTATTTGTAAATTTATAAAGAATAGAATTAACACATTGTATTTATAATTTTATTTCTTAATTCTGCCTCTAATTTAACTTCATTATGTGAAAAATGAAAGTGATTGCAGTTAATAGTTGCTTTAAATTGATGTTATTTGTTGTTTCTGACATGTATTTGTATAGAATTAAAGGTGTTTTAAGAAGAGAGTTCTGCTCAGGTAATGATCTCATGGGTCATGAGATTGAGCCTTGTGTTGGACTCCATACTGATAGCAGCCTGCTTGGGATTCTCTCTTTCTCTCTCTCTCTGCCCCTTCCCCCATCAAAATAAATAAATGTATTTTTTAAAATAAGAAAGCTATGCTATGAAACTAGGAACCTAATGATCGAAATTATATAAACAATGAAAACTCAACATCTATGAGAGTAGGACCACCGTTTTTAAATATTAATACTCCAAGGCACTTCTTCCAGTATTCTGTGAAGTCCAGCCATACAGGAGGTATCATGAAATAGCAGTTTTATACTTGAAGTGACTTTTATACAAGGGAAGTCAATTTTATACTTGAAGGGACTTTTCCAAATAAAAGGAATTACAATAATCCTCAAATATTCACAGAGGCTGCTGCACTTAAACAGAAAATATGTCTTCTAGATAATAAACAGGTCTATAACACTTGCTTCAACAGTGAGAGGAAAGAAAGAAAATGACCAATTCATACATAATGTGTTAGTGGGAATCAAATTCTTCCATTGAACAGATTGATCATAACATAACCATTAAATCTGTGATGAGTAACTGTTTAAACAAAGAAGAGAGTCCCCAAGGAGTGGATGTTCCAGAAAAGATGAGATGACATGTAATATGAGACCTACATGGATAGATATAGGCTGGCCAAGATAAGTTTACATGGACCTAATGCCCCTGAATCTTCAGGGCTCCTCAGTTAATCAGGCGCTTTTAAGTCTTAAGATTTTCCTCGAGGCACACGTGCAGGAAGTGGCAGCCCTCGGCCTGAGCTAGAGCTTTGTGACCGTGACCCAGCAAGAGAGTCATCAGCTCAGTCCTCACATTTCTCTTGGGGTTGAGGATAGACAAGGTCAGAGGAAATGTGACTCCAGTGGTAAACAGCCCCTGCTGGAACTAAGGGAGAATCCAACACTTTCTTCTTGATGCTAAGAAACTTAGTAAAATGTGCTCAGTCTTGACTGAGGTCAGACTGCCTGTGGGTGGGATGGAAGAACTAGACCAGAAACCGTGGAGCAAGGCTGCACCAGAAGATCAAAGGGAAGGAGTTCCCCAAAGCCTTGCCTCTACAGGAAGAAACTTCTAAGCAAAAAATCTCCAAAAAAGTTACAGATGCTAGATTTTAAACTAAAGACTGTAACAAACGATGAAGAAAGGCACTACATCATGATAAAGGGGTCTACCCAACAAGAAGATGTAACAATTGTAAATATTTATGTCCCTAAATTGAAAGAACCCCAATACATAAAATAATAGCAAACATAAAGGAACTCATTGATAATAACATAAAAATATTAGGAGACTTTAACAGCTACTCACATCCATGGACAGGTCACCTAAGCAGAAAATTGACAAGGAAACAATGACTTTAAATGACATACTGGATCAAATAGTCTTAAAAGATAGATTCAGAACATTTCGTCCTAACGCAGCAGAATACACATTTAAGTGTGCATGGAACATTCTCCAGAATAGATCACATACTAAGTCACGAATAAGGCCTCAATAAGTATGAAAAGATTGAGCTCATACCATGCATTTTTTCCAATCACAATGCTATGAAACTTGAAGTAAATCACAAGAAAATATTTGGAAAGACCACAAATACATGGAGGCTAAAGAACATCCTACTAAAGAATTAATGGGTCAACCAAGATAGTGAAGACGTAAATAAAATACATGGAAACAAATAAAAATGGAAACACAATGGTCCAAAACTTACAGGATGAAGCAAAAAAGGTCATAAGAGGGAAGTATATAGCAACGTAATCTTATATCAAAAAGCAAGAAAAATCTCAAATACGAAACCTAACCTTACACCTAAAGGAGCTAGAAAAAGAACAACAGATAAAGTCTAAAGCCAGTAGAAAAAGGAAAATTAAAGAAGAAATAAATGATATAGAAACAAACAAAAAAACAAAAAAAACCAGTAGAACAAATTGGTGAAACCAGAAGCTTAGTCTTTGAAAGAATTAATACAATTGATAAACCCTTAGCAAGACTTATCGAAAAGAAAAGAGAAAGGATCCAAATAAATAAAATCACAAATAAGAGAGCAAAGATCACAACCAACAGCACAGAAATACAATTTTAAGAGAATATTATAAAAAAATTATATGCTAACAAATTAGACAACCTGGAAGAAAAGGATAAATTCCTAGAAACATAAACTACTAAAACTGAAACAGGAAGAAATAGAAAATTTTAACAGACCCACAACCAGCAAAGAAATTGAATCAGTAATCAAAAATATTCCAAGAAGCAAAAGTCCAGGCCAGATGGCTTCCTAGGGGAATTCTACCAAAAATTTAAAAAAACAGTTCCAAAAAATAGAAATGGAAGGAAAACTCCCAAACTCATTCAATGAAGCCAGCTTTACCTTGATTCCAAAACCGAAGACCTCACTAAAAGAATTACAGGCCAATATCTCAGATGAAAGTGGATGCAGAAATTCTCAACAAAGTACTAGCATGTCGAATCCAACAGTACATTAAAAGAATCATTCACCACGATCAAGTGGGACTTATTCCTGGGCTGCATTTGCAAACCAATCAACATGATACACCACATTAATAAGAGAAAGGGTAAGAACCCTTTGGTGCTCTCAATAGATGCAGAAAAAGCATTTGACAAAGTATGGCATCGACTCTTGATAAAAACCCTCAACAAAAGAGGGATAGAGGGAACATACATCATAAGGGCCATATATCAAAGACCCATAGTTAATATAATCCTCAGTGGGGAGAAACTGAGTTTTTTCTCTATGGGCAGCAATAAGGCAAGGATGTCCAAAACTTTGTATGAAACCACAGAAGACCACAAATAGCCAAAGAAATCTTGAAAAAGAAAATCAAAGCCAGAGTCATGACAATTCTAGACTTCAAGGCGTATTACAAAGCTGTTGTGACAAAGTTAGTTCTGGTGTAAAAACAGACACATAGATTAATGGGACAGAATAGGAAGCCCAGAAATGGACCCACAACTACATTGCCAACTAATCTTCGACAAAGCAGGAAAGAGTATCCAATGGAAAAAAGAGTCTCTTTAGCAAATGGTGCTGGAAGAACTGGACAGCGACATGCAAAAGAATGAAATGACCACTTTCTTACACCGTACACAAAATTAAATTCAAAATGGATGAAAGACCTAAATGTGAGACAGGAAATCACCCAAATCCTAGAGAAGAACACAGGCAGCAACCTCTTTGACATAAGCTGTAGCAACTTCTTAATAGATATGCTGCTGGAGGCAAGGGAAGCAAAACCAAAAATGAATTACTGGGACTTCGTGAAGATAAATTTCTGCACAACAAAAGAAATAATCAACAAACTAAAAGGCAACCTCTGGAAAAGGAGAAGATATTTGCAAATGACATATCTGATAAAGGATCAGTATCCAAAATCTATAAAGAACTTGGCAACCTCAACACCAAAAAACCAAATAATCTAGTTTAGAAATGAGAAGACATGAATAGACATTTTCCCAAAGAAGACATACAGATGATTAACAGACACATGAAAAGATGATCAGCATCACTAATCGTCAGGGAAATGCAAATCAAAACTACAGTGAGATTCCACTCACATGTGTCAGAATGGCTAAAATTAATAGCGCAAAAAACAACAGATGTTGGTGAGGATGTGGAGAAAGGGGAACCCTCTTACACTGTTGGTGGGAATGCACACTGGTGCAGCCAATCTAGATATCAGTATGGAGTTTCCTGAAAAAGTTAAAAATAAAACTACCTTCCTGTCCTGCAATTGCACTACTTAGTATTTACCCAAAGAGTACAAACATTATAATTCAAAGGGATTCGTGCAACCCCATGTCTATAGCAACATTATCTACAGCAGCCAAATTATGGAAACAGCCCAAGTATCCATTGACTGATGGAGAAAGAAGTGGTATGTATGTACACACACACACACACACACACACACACACACACACACACACACAGGAATATTACTCAGCTTTAAAAAAGAGCTCAGGTCATGATACCACTCATGGTTTGTGAGTTCAAGCCCGCATCGGGCTCTGGACTGTCAGTGCAGAGCCTGCGTGAGATTCTCTCTCTCCTTCTCTCTCAGCTCTTGCCTCACTTGTGCCCCCCTCAAAAAAAAAAAAAAAAAAACCTTAAAAAAAAAAGACTGAAACCTTGCCATTCACAACAGTGTGGATGGAGCTTGAGAGTGTAATGCTTAAGTGAAATAAGTCAGACCAAGAAAGACAAATACCATGTGATTTCACTCATATGTAGAAGTTAAGAAACAAAACAAATGAACATTAGAGGGGAAAAACGAGAGAGGCAAACCATACAACAGACTCTTAACTATAGAGAACAAACTGGAGATTGTTAGAGGGAAGGTTGGTAGGGGGGTGAGTTAAATGGGTGATGAACACTGGGTGTTATATGTAAGTGATGAATCACTAAATTCGATACCTGAAACTAATATTACACTCTATTGCTAACTAGTATTTAAATAAAAACGTGAGGGGCACCTGGGTGGCTCAGTTGGTTAAGCATCCTACTCAGGTCATGATCTCACAGTTTGTGGGTTCCAGCCCTGCATCGGGCTCTGTGCTGACAGCTCAGAGACTGGAGCCTGCTTCGGATTCTGTGTCTCACTCTCTGCCCCTCCCCCACTCGTGCTCTGTCTTTCTCTCAAAAAGAAATAAACTTAAATTAAAAAATAAATAAATAAAAACATGAAACTTAAAAAAAATGAAAGAAAGAAATTAAGGTAACCTAAAAAAAAATTTACAGATGCCACATCATAGAATGATAAGCTGAGACATTCACTAACAAAGAAACAAATGTTACTCAACCATGCTAGAAGAAATATTAAACTGTATTTTCTTTCTATAGATCCCACTGAAAATATAAAATTATTGTCATAGGAAGAGAATCTCAAGTATGCAGCCAAAAAATACAGGAAAAAGGAATCATTATTACTATAAAATTGTAATTATAAACAAGTAAGGAATATTTACATTTAAAAAGTTTTGTTGGGGCTCCTGGATGGCTCAGTTGGTTGAGCGTCTGACTTTGGCTCAGGTCATGGTCTCATGCCTTGTGAGTTCGAGACCCGCATCGGGCTCTGTGCTGACAGCTCGGAGCCTGGAGCCTGCTTCAGATTCCGTGTCTCCCTCTCTCTCTGCCCCTCCTCCACTCATGCTCTGTCTCTCTCTCTCTCAAAAATAAATAAACATTCAAAAAAATTTTTAAATAAAAATTTTTGTGACATATAAGTAATTATTAGCTTTTTAAAATTTGAAATTTGCAGTCCTTTATTTTTCCATTCTAAAAATTTTTAGTTACTCATTTTTGAGAGGGAGAGACAGAGACAGAGCACGAGCAGAGGGACAGAGGGAGACACAGAATCTGAAGCAGGCTCCAGGCTCTGAGCTGTCAGCACAGAGCCGGATGCGGGGCTGGAGCCTGTGAACCCTGAGATCAGGACCTGAGCCAAGGTGGGACGCTTAACTGACTGAGCCAGCCAGGCAACTCCTATTTTCCTATTCTAAATAAACATTCATTTCATGCCTAGTTTTATACTGATAATTTTATATTTGTGAAATGAGATCTCCCAAATTGCATAAGCTTTTGGACCTTACAGTCCAGAATCTCTTCTGAAAGTTGGGTAAAAGTATTGACCCCAAAAGTCCAGGATTTGTAACCCTGCTTCTATTAGCACATTGGGACAGTAATTTTTCTTTATGGACAAAACTCCCACTGCAGGACATATGGCATTTCTGTCTCCTGCACACACCTCAGACGATAAATGCTTGTTACAGTCCCCCTTCATCCACTCCAAACCACCCACTTTTGTGGTCAGTGTGAGTGCTAAAATGACCCCACAGATTTCAAAAGGCCCCTGAGAACCAAGTCAGAAGAAAACTTCAGGCAGGAGTGATACTCACTGGGTCTGTACCTGACTGTACAGAGTGAGTCAAGTATTAGTCATGAAAGAACACAAGTTCAGATGTCCTGCTTCCAATTTTTGTCTGACAAAGAGATTCCTTTTTTTTTTTTAATTTTTTTTTCAACGTTTTTTATTTATTTTTGGGACAGAGAGAGACAGAGCATGAACGGGGGAGGGGCAGAGAGAGAGGGAGACAAAGAATCGGAAACAGGCTCCAGGCTCCGAGCCATCAGCCCAGAGCCTGACGCGGGGCTTGAACTCACGGACCGCGAGATCGTGACCTGGCTGAAGTCGGACGCTTAACCGACTGCGCCACCCAGGCGCCCCTGACAAAGAGATTCTTTAGATCATGAATTGACAAACTGTTACCTGGGGAACCCAGTCCTGTGGCTTGTTTTGTAAAGTCTCCAAGTTAAGTTTGGTTTTCATATTGAAAGACTGCATAGACAAACAAATTCAAACAAACGCAGTAGGCACTCTATGTGGCGTGCACAGGCTGAAATGTTTGCTCTCTGGCTCTTTACAGAAAAAAATTTTCTTTCCTCCTTTAGACTATGTCACCATCATCAAAAACAGGTCAACTGCCCACTCACAATTTCTCTTAACAAGGCTCATCTTTGTCACTATTATAGCATCACAGCCTGGCTGCCCATATGGCTGGGACTTCAGTACAGAAAATAGTGAGAAAAGTTTAGAGCGGCATAAGGTCAGTGGGGATAGGGAAAGAGGTTAGGAGAAAAAGAGGGTTTAGATTTTTTTCCTAATATTGTTGATCTGAGTTTGTTATTGATTTGCTATAGATCAGTGTTTGCACCAGATCAGTGAGTGTCTCACCAGACTACTTTCTTATCTCTGTTTCTTCAACCTCATAAAAAAAAAACTTTTCATGAGCAAATTACTCTTATGGTGCCAACTTTTGGATCTAGAGGTAATTTTTCTGAGGTTTATAGTAAATTATTTCACTGGTTTCACACGGTGTTACATGGAGTCCTAAAATTACATGAAGATATCTCAGGGACGGTTTTGTGAAGAGGGGGGATGTCAAACAGATGGGACATGAGGCCTTCATGCATATCTTATCCGCTTATACACTTTTTATCTGTGTTGTAATAAAATTTTAATTCAAGTCGATAGCAAAATAGCAAACAATCCTGCTAAAAATGGGCATAGGAACTAAATAGACATTTTTTCCCAAGGAAGATGTGCCGATAACCAACATGCACATGAAACGGTGCTCAACATCTTTAGTCATCAGAGAAATTCACATCAAAACCACAATGAGATATCTATCACCTCACATGTGTTAGAATGGTGAGAATCAAAAAGACGTGATAACTAGTGTTGATGAGGATGTGAAGAAAAGGCAACCTTTGTTTTCTGTTGGTGAGAACATGAATCATTACGACATTATGGAAAATAGAATGGAGGTTCCCTAAGATACTGGAAAGAGAAGTACTGATCCAACAGTACTTCTGGGTATACATCACTCACTTGATCCAACAACTCACTTCTGGGTATACATCCAAAGGAAATGAAAACAGGATCTTGAAGAGCTATGTGGACTATCATGTTCATGGCAGCATTATTGACAATGTTCAAGACATGGAAATACCTCCGGGTCTATCAAAAGATGAATGGCTAAAGAAGATGGGTATACGTATGCAATAGAATGTTATTCATCTGTGAGAAAGAAGGGAATCTTGCCATTTGCAACAACATGGGGGGAACTTGAGGGCTAAGTGAAATAAGTCAGAGGAAGGCAAATACTACATGGTATATTTGGACCCTTAGAAAAAGAAGGAAGGAAGGAAAAGAGTGAGGAAAGAAGGCAGGACAAAAATGTTAAACTCATAGAAACAGAGTAGAAAAGTGGTTGCTAGGGCCTGGGGATCAGAGAAATAGAAGTTGGTAAGAGAACACAAACTTGCAGCTATAAGATAAGTGAGGTCTGAAGATTTAATGTAAAACATAGTAACTTTAGTTGACAGCATTATATTATACAATTAAAATTTATAAAGAGATTAGATCTTTTCACCCAAATAAATGCATAAATTAGTGATGTGTTGGTTAGCTACATGGTAGGAATCCTTTCACACTGTGTATTGTGTAAATCACCACAATGTACATTTTTTTAATATATAAAATTTATTGTCAAATTGGTTTCCATACAACACCCAGTGCTCATCCCAAAAGATGCCCTCTTCATTGCCCATCACCTACCCTTCCCTCCCTCTCACCCCCTCCCCCATCAACCCTCAGTTTGTTCTCAGTTTTTAAGAGTCTCTTATGCTTTGGCTCTCTCCCACTCTAACCTCTTTTTTTTTTTTCCTTCCCCTCCCCCATGGGTTTCTGTTAAGTTTCTCAGTATCCACATAAGAGTTAAAACATATGGTATCTGTCTTTCTCTGTATGGCTTATTTCACTTAGCATCACACTCTCCAGTTCCATCCACGTTGCTACAAAGGGACATATTTCGTTCTTTCTCATTGCCACATAATACTCCATTGTGTATATAAACCACGATTTCTTTATCCATTCATCAGTTGATGGACATTTAGGCTTTTTCCTAAATAGCCAACAATTTGGCTATTGTTGAGAGTACTGATATAAACATTGGGGTACAAGTGCCCCTATGCATCAGCACTCCTGTATCCCTTGGGTAAATTCCTAGCAGTGCTACTGCTGGGTCATAGGATAGGTCTAGTTTTAATTTTGTGAGGAACCTCCACACTGTTTTCCAGAGTGGCTACACCAGTCTGCATTCCCACCAACAGCGCAAGAGGGTTCCTGTTTCTCCACATCCTCTCCAGCATCTATAGTCTCCTGATTTGTTCATTTTGGACACTCTAACTGGCATGAGGTGATATCTGAGTGTGGTTTTGATTTGTATTTCCCTGATAAGGAGCGACGTTGAACATCTTTTCATGTGCCTGTTGGCCATCCGGATGTCTTCTTTAGAGAAGTGTCTATTCATGTTTTCTGCCCATTTCTTCACTGGATTATTTGTTTTTCGGGTGTGGAGTTTGGTGAGCTCTTTATAGATTTTGGATACTAGCCCTTTGTCCAATATGTCATTTGCAAATATCTTTTCCCATTCCGTTGGTTGCCTTTTAGTTTTGTTGGTTGTTTCCTTGGCTGTGCAGAAGCTTTTTATCTTTGTGAGGTCCCAATAGTTCATTTTTTCTTTTAATTCCCTTACATTTGGGGATGTGTCAAGTAAGAAACTGCTGCAGCTGAGGTCAGAGAGGTCTTTTCCTGCTTTCTCCTCTAGGGTTTTGATGGTTTCCTGTCTCACATTCAGGTCCTTTATCCATTTTGAGTTTATTTTTGTGAATGGTATAAGAAAGTGGTCTAGTTTCATCCTTCTACATGTTGCTGTCCAGTTCTCCCAGCACCATTTGTTAAAGAGACTGTCTTTTTTCCATCAGATGTTCTTTCCTGCTCTGTCAAAGATGAGTTGGCCATACTTTTGTGGGTCTAGTTCTGGGGTTTCTATTCTATTCCATTGGTCTATGTGTCTGTTTTTGTGCCAATACCATGCTGTCTTGATGATGACAGCTTTGTAGTAGAGGCTAAAGTCTGGGATTGTGATGCCTCCTGCTTTGGTCTTCTTCTTCAAAATTACTTTGGCTATTCGGGGCCTTTTGTGGTTCCATATGAATTTTAGGATTGCTTGTTCTAGCTTCGAGAAGAATGCTGGTGAAATTTTGATTGGGATTGCATTGAATGTGTAGATAGCTTTGGGTAGTATTGACATTTTGACAATATTTATTCTTCCAATCCATGAGCAGGGAATGTCTTTCCATTTCTTTATATCTTCTTCAATTACCTGCATAAGCTTTCTATAGTTTTCAGCATACAGATCTTTTACATCTTTGGTTAGATTTATTCCTAGGTATTTTATGCTTCTTGGTGCAATTGTGAATGGGATCAGTTTCTTTATTTGTCTTTCTGTTGCTTCATTATTAGTGTATAAGAATGCAACTGATTTCTGTACATTGATTTTGTATCCTGCAACTTTGCTGAATTCATGTATCAGTTCTAGCAGACTTCTGGTGGAGTCTATCGGATTTTCCATGTATAATATCATGTCATCTGCAAAAAGCGAAAGCTTGACTTCATCTTTGCCAATTTTGATGCCTTTGATTTCCTTTTGTTGTCTGATTGCTGATGCTAGAACTTCCAACACTATGTTAAACAACAGCGGTGAAAGTGGGCATCCCTGTCGTGTTCCTGATCTCAGGGAAAAAGCTCTCAGCTTTTCCCCATTGAGGATGATGTTAGCTGTGGGCTTTCCATACATGGCTTTTTTGATGTTTAAGTATGTTCCTTCTATCCCGATTTTCTTGAGGGTTTTTATTAAGAAAGGATGCTGAATTTTGTCAAATGCTTTTTCTGCATCAATTGACAGGATCATATGGTTCTTATCTTTTCCTTTATTAATGTGATGTGTCACGTTGATTGATTTGTGAATGTTGAACCAGCCCTGCATCCCAGGAATGAATCCCACTTGATCATGGTGAATAATTCTTTTTATAAGCTGTTGAATTCCATTTGCTAGTATCTTATTGAGAATTTTTGCATCCATATTCATCAGGGATATTGGCCTGTAGTTCTCTTTTTTTACTGGGTCTCTGTCTGGTTTAGGAATCAAATAATACTGGCTTCATAGAATGAGTCTGGAAGTTTTCCTTCCCTTTCTATTTTTTGGAATAGCTTGAGAAGAATAGGTATTATCTCTGCTTTAAACGTCTGGTAGAATTCCCCAGGAAGCCATCTGGTCCTGGACTCTTATTTGTTGGGAGATTTTTGATAACTGATTCAATTTCTTCGCTGGTTATGGGTCTGTTCAAGCTTTCTATTTCCTCCTGTTTGAGTTTTGGAAGCGTGTGGGTGTTTAGGAATTTGTCCATTTCTTCCAGGTTGTCCAGTTTGTTGGCATATAATTTTTCATAGTATTCCCTGATAATTGCTTGTATTTCTGAGGGATTGGTTGTAATAATTCTATTTTCATTCATGATTTTATCTATTTGGGTCGTCTCCCTTTTCTTTTTGAGAAGCCTGGCTAGAGGTTTGTCAATTTTGTTTATTTTTTCAAGGAACCAACTCTTGGTTTCATTGATCTGCTCTACAGTTCTTTTAGATTCGATATTGTTTATTTCTGTTCCGATCTTTATTATTTCTCTTCTTCTGCTGGGTTTAGGCTGCCTTTGCTGTTCTGCTTCTATTTCCTTTAGGTGTGCTGTTAGATTTTGTATTTGGGATTTTTCTTGTTTTTGGAGATAGGCCTGGATTGCAACGTATTTTCCTCTTAAGACTGCCTTTGCTGCATCCCAAAGCATTTGGATTGTTGTATTTTCATTTTCGTTTGTTTCCATATATTTTTTAATTTCTTCTCTAATTGCCTTGTTGACCCATTCATTCTTTAGTAGGGTGTTCTTTAACCTCCATGCTTTTGGAGGTTTTCCAGACTTTTTCCTGTGTTTGATTTCAAGCTTCATCACATTGTGGTCCGAAAGTATGCATGGTATGATCTGAATTCTTGTATACTTATGAAGGGCTGTTTTGTGACCAAGTATGTGTTCTATCTTGGAGAATGTTCCACGTGCACTCGAAAAGAAAGTATATTCTGTTGCTTTGGGATGCAGAGTTCTAAATATGTCAAGTCCATCTGATCCAATGTATCATGCAGGGCCCTTGTTTCTTTACTGACCATGGGTCTAGATGATCTATCCATTATTGTAAGTGGGGTATTAAAGTCCCCTGAAATTGCCCCATTGTTGTCAGTAAGGTTGCTTATGTTTGTGAGTAACTGTTTTATATATTTGGGGTCTCCCATATTTGGCACATAGACATTTATAATTGTTAGTTCTTCTTGATGGATAGACCCTGTTATTATTATATAATGCCCTTCTTCATCTCTTGTTACAGCCTTTAATTTAAAGTCTAGTTTGTCTGATATAGGTATGGCTACTCCATCTCTCTTTTGACTTCCAGTAGCATGATAAATATATCTCCATCCCCTCACTTTCAATCTGAAAGTGTCTTCAGGTCTAAAATGAGTCTTATAGACAGCAAATAGATGGGTCTTGTTTTTTTATCCATTCTAATACCCTATGTCTTTTGGTTGGCACATTTAGTCCATTTATATTCAGTGTTATGATAGAAAGATATGGGTTTCGAGTCATTGTGATGTCTGTAGGTTTCATGCTTGTAGCGATGTCTCTGGTACTTTGTCTCACAGGATCCCCCTTAGGATCTCTTGTAGGGCTGGTTTAGTGGTGACGAATTCCTTCAGTTTTTGTTTGTTTGGGAAGACCTTTATCTCTCCTTCTATTCTAAATGACAGATTTGCTGGATAGAGGATTCTCGGCTGCATATTTTTTTCTGTTCATCACATTGAAGATCTCCTGCCATTCCTTTCTGGCCTGCCAAGTTTCAGTAGAGAGATCCTTCACGAGTCTTATCGGTCTCCCTTTATATGTTAGAGCACATTTATCCCTTGCTGCTTTCAGAATTTTCTCTTTATCCTTGTATTTTGCCAGTTTCACTATGATATGTCATGCAGAAGATCGATTCAAGTTATGTCTGAAGGGAGTTCTCTGTGCCTCTTGGATTTTAATGCCGTTTTCCTTCCCCAGATCAGGGAAGTTCTCAGCTATTATTTCTTCAAGTACACCTTCAACACCTTTCCCTCTCTCTTCCTCCTCTGGAATACCAATTATGCGTACATTATTTCTCTTTAGTGCATCACTTAGTTCTTTAATTTTCCCCTCATACTCCTGGATTTTTTTATCTCTCTTTTTCTCAGCTTCTTCTTTTTCACAATTTTATATTCTAGTCCACCTATTCTCTCCTCTGCCTCTTCAATCCGAGCTGTGGTCGTCTCCATTTTATGCATTTTTTAGCTCCTGTCTGTTCCTTAGTCCCTTGATCTCTGTATCAATAGATTCTCTGCCATCCTGTACACTGTTTTCAAGCCCAGCGATTAATTTTATGACTATTATTCTAAATTCACTTTCTGTTATATTGTTTAAATCATTTATGATCAGTTCGTTAGCTGTTGTTACTTCCTGGACATTTTTCTGAGGGGAATTCTTCCATTTCGTCATTTTAGATAGTCCCTGGAGTGGTGCGGAACTGCGGGGCACTTCTCCTGTGCTGTCTTGAATAACTTGCGTTGGTGGGTGGGGCCACAGTCAGACCTGATGTCTGCCCCCAGCTCACTGCTGGGGCCACAGTCAGACTGGTGTGTGCCTTCTCTTCCCCTCTCCTAGGGGCGGGATTCACTGTGGTGTGGTGTGGCCCGTCTGGGCTACTTGCACACTGCCAGGCTTGTGGTGCTGGGGTTCTGGCATATTAGCTGGGGTGGATCAGCAAGGTGCACAGAGGCCCGAGGGGCAGGCTCAGCTCGCTTTTCCTTCAGAAAAGATCTGCTTCGGAAGGGGCCCTGCAGCACCGGGAGGGAGTCAGACCCACCAGAGGGATGGATCCGCAGAAGCACAGCGTTGGGTGTTTTCGTGGTGCAAGCAAGTTCCCTGGCAGGAACTGGTTCCCTTTGGGATTTTGGCTGGGGAAGGGGCGAGGGAGATGGCACTGGCAAGTGCCTTTTTTCCCCCGCCAAGCTGAGCTCTGTCATCCGGGGCTCAACAACTCTCCCTCCCGCTGTCCTCCAGCCCTCCCGTTCTCCGAGCAGAGCTGTTAACTTATAACCTTCCAGGTGGTAAGTCCCACTTGCTGTCAGAACACACTCCGTCTGGCCCCTCCACTTTTGCAAGCCAGACTCGGGGGGCCCCTCTGCCCCAACTCCCTCCAGCCAGTCCGTGTAGTGCACACTGCCTCTCCGCCCTTCCTACCCTCTTCCGTGGACCTCTCATCTACGCTTGGCTCCAGAGAATCCGTTCTGCTAGTCTTCTGGCGATTTTCTGGGTTATTTAGGCAGGTGTGGGTGGAATCTAAGTGACCCACAGGACGCCCAGCATCCTCCTACGCCGCCATCTTCCCAGCCATAATGTACATTTTAAATACCTTACAATTTTATTTGTCAATTATATCTCAGTAAAGCTGAAAAAATTAATAGGGGAAAATGTTTCAGTGAATAAACCACTGAGTTGCTTCCTGCTAGCTAATTTAATCCAATTATTTTCTTCAATGCCATTAACATTTTCTAAACAGACTGTAAATATTTTGCAATTTATTTTATTTCCTAAGATGTTTCCTTCAATATTTCTTAGAATTGATTTAGAACTGACACTAGCTAAAACAGAAACAATGAGGAAATACTAAAATGTAGAACTAATTTCTTCCTTTTTTTTTTTAAGTTTATTTACTTATTTTGGGGGGTGGGGAGAGAGAGAACCCCAAGCATGCTCTATGCTCTCAGCGCAGAGCCCTTGCGGGGAGGGGGGGGGTGCTGAATCTCACAAACTGTGAAATCATGACCTGAGCCAAAACCAAGAGTGCTGATCCACTCGGGCACCCCATTTCTCTCCCTCCTCCCTCCCCCACTTGTTCTTTCTTTCTTTCTTTCTTTCTTTCTTTCTTTCTTTCTTTTTTCTTCTTTCCCTTCCTTCCTTCCTTCCTTCCTTCCTTCCTTCCTTCCTTCCTTCCTGTCTTTCTTTCTTTCTTTCTTTCTTTCTTTCTTTCTTTCTTTCTTTTTCATTTTTTTCATAAGTTTCTAGTAGGTTAAAAAAACCGCCTGTGAAATACTCTTACATCCCACTTATGTGATACTGCCTAAATAAAATCAGAGAAATGTTCAGTGAAGGTTCAGATGTCAGAGAAAATTTTGTGTAATGGACTAAAAGCTATTCTTACATTACAAGATGACTTTATGCGGGGTCATTATAGTTAATACTTGCCTAAAAATTAATTCTGCACTGTTACAGTATTCAAGGGGTAAGTACAAGAGGATGTGGAAACGTGGGGGCTCACACCTTAGATTGTGAGTGGTGGCCCTATGCAGAAAGAAGTTTTACTCTCAGAGAAAGTTTACTGCAAAGAAGTCATACTAATTCATTCTGGCACAGAGCCAAAGCATTTAATCTCGTAGCCTTGTGTGCTACCATCCGGTCTTGGAGGGGGAAAAGAAAGGATTGTTTCAGAGAAACTTAGAAGATGATGCAGTATAGAATACTTTTCATGGCAGCCCAACAATTGTGTCCTAGGACTGTGAAGTCACAGGTAACAATTGTGTCCTAGGACTGTGAAGTCACAGGTAACAATTGTGAAGTCACAGGTAACACAGGTAACAACAATTGATTTGTGCCTTCCTCCAGTTTCATTCTATTTCCAGAGTCCCACCTTGGGTACACACACATATAATTGTTCTTGTGCTTAGTCTCTACCCCTGACAGACTCAGTGTCCTTGATGGTGAAGATGTGTGTTGTTTTATCTAAATATCTATCTGTCTGTCTATCTTTGTATGTATATATCACCTGTATCTGTATCTAAATCTAATCTGTATCTATTTACCTACCTATATCCTTCTACCTATCAATTATCTATCTATATAACAAGCTTTGAAGCAAATAAATATCTTCCTTTTGTTATTTGCTAGATTTTAGCTGTTGCATATAGGATTATTAGGGAGAATTTATACATAGGCGTTAAGAAATTGGGTTCTCAAACTATACTGCCTTTGTTGAAATTCATCTTTGCTACTAACTGCCTCTTTAACTATGGACAAGTTTCTTGACCTTTTTAAGTCAGCCTCTCTCTCTCTCTCTCTCTCTCTCTCTCTCTCTCTCTCTCTTTCTTTTTCTCTCATTTCCCAAAGTGGGTAGTAATAACAATTGTGCTTATTTCATAGGGTTCTTATGAAGGTGAAATACATACAGCATTTAAAGCAATGCTTGGCTTATTGTAGCTGGTCAATGAATATTACCACCCTATAACTATATATTCTTATTTGGTCATATTTTCCTCAAATATAAAATGGGGACAATTATATATATCTTAGGTTTATGCAAAGTGAGATATATGAAAGCCACCTATCATTTTATTTGATATTTGGAAACTGACGAGCACTTTCTTAATTTTCTAGTGGGTTGAATTACCAGTCCTTCCAAGGGTCATTCAAAATGCCATTGAATGGAAGTACTTATACTGCATTGTTGAGTGCTGGAAATGAGACTATTTTTTTTTCACCCTTACATTTTGCCTTACATCCTTCACTTCTAACTCTATTTATCCTAAGACTCAGAGGAGTTTTAGATAAAGGAAGGAGCTACCTAACCTATGAGGAGTAGTTATTCAGTACTGCTTGCCCTCTTATCTAGAACATAGTAAAGACTAAGAACAGCAAATCCACAGATTTTTGGAAACTTTTGGAATTATTGCGATGAGTGATATAAACAATTATAAGCAAGGCAAGAAAGTATTAGATATTTGCAGAAATAAAAACAAAAATCCATAGAATGTCAAGACTATTATTAATCTACCCTTAACTTTTTTTTTAAAGTTTATTTGTTTATTTTGAGGGAGAGAGCTCGCACGCACATGCGCGAGCGCGCGCGCGCGCGCACACACACACACACACACACACGCAGCAGATGGGGGAGTGGGAGGAGGACGGAAGATCCAAAGGGACTCTGTGCTGACAGCAGAGAGCCCCAAGCAGGGCTTGAACTCTTGAACTATGAGGTAATGACCCGAGCTTAAGTTGGATGCTTAATGGACTGAGCCACCCAGGCACCTCTACCCCTTATCTTTTAATAGAAAAGCAATTAAGTCATAGTTTTGTCATTCCTTTACATTATTCACATTGTTCAGGGAGACGCTTTACATGATCTTTCTTAGTGATCCATTATCAGAAACCTACAACAATTTATATATGTTTGAAAAGCACTTTATTTTATTCACTTTGCTTGGGGCGCCTGGGTGGCTCAGTCGGTTAAGTGGCCAACTTCGGCTCAGGTCATGATCTCGCAGTCCGTGAGTTTGAGCCCTGCGTCCGGCTCTGTGCTGACAGCTCAGAGCCTGGAGCCCGTTTCAGATTCTGTGTCTCCCTCTCTCTGACCCTCCCCTGTTCATGCTCTGTCTCTCTCTGTCTCAAAAATAAATAAACATTATTCACTTTGCTTTAGAGACTATAGATATCCTTCATGCTATTTGCGCAAGAATCCCGTATTTGTCACTTGAGTCATACCCATTATTATACCTTTAAGATTTTACCTTTCAAATCCTCCAAGTTTGTAAACTTCCTACTTGTGTGGAGATACTAAAGTTGAGGTACTAAAGGCCTGGACGTTGTCACAAATAATGTAGAATGAATGACATAAAATATATGCCCTTTCACTAATGTATACCACTTGCATATATTAAATTTAAATTCTCTGTTAGTGAAGTTTGGTTTGTTTGCAAGTAACAGAAAACTGTGTTTAGACAAAAAGTGCATTGGTTAGGAGAGCAGCCACTCTTAGACGGGGTGGCAAGGACTACTAGACAAGGCAGAAACTAAATACCCCTCAGGACGCCAGAGAAAGAACTTACAGAAAGAGGTGGGAGAGCAGGAGTATGATTAATTCAAGTTGAGCTCACTCCTTTTATCTCTTCTTTCAAGCTTCAAATTTCATGGAGTGATACTCTATCTGTACCAGTTTGGATTGAATGTTTTTATTCCCTGATTAAACAGTGGAGGCAGGAGAAGCTCAGACTTAACTGCTGGAAAGGAATCACATATCCACGAATCATGCAGAACTACAGTATGTCTTTATGTCATATTTCTTTTTTTAAAACCGTTGGACAGAGATACAATTTACATATCAAAAAATTCAACCACATGAGCCTGCAATTTGTTAATTTTCAGTAAATTTACAAAGGTGGCCAACCATCACCCCAATCTGATTTCAGAACATTTTCATCATCAAAATTCTCCACTAGCCAGTTTGGAGCTGAAACCTGCTTCCAACCCCTAGCCCCAAGCCATCTCTCTCTGCTGATCTCTTCCTCCTAGGGTGCATTTGGTTGCTAATTTGAAATAAACAAACCACATAACGTGTAGACTTGAGTCTGGCTTCTTTCACTTACCATAAATTTGTTGAGAGATATCCATGATGTATCAGTATTTTGTTAAAGGGTTGCTGAATAGTATTCTATTGTATAGATACGTCACCTTGTATTTACCGGTTGTTGTTTGTGTCAGTTCCAGATTTTAGCTATGGTACAAAATGTGGTTATGAGCATTCACACAAATCTTGATGTGGACATAACCATATTTTTCTCTTGGATGATATTCATCAGAATGAAATTGCTAGGTCATATGACGAATTCATGCTTAACTATGAAGGAAACTGAGGGACATTCTGTTCCCAAAGTGGCTGTACCAATTCACGTTCCCACCAACATTATAGGAAGATTTTAGTTTCTCCCCATTCTGGCCGACACTTGGTGTTGTCTATACCTTTGATTATATCCCTTCTGGTGCCTAGATAGTATTGGTCATTGTGCCTTTAACTCTCATCTCCCCAAAGAAGGGTGGTGTTGAGGATCTTTTCATGTTCTTCTTAGCTCCTTATATATCTTCCTGAGACAAAAGTCTACTGAGTTATTTTCCTCATTTTTAATTGAAATATTTGACTTCTTAATGTTGAATTTAGAAGCTACTTATATATTCTGCATCCATTTCTGTATTTTTAGGAGACTTATGGTTTATTTGGTTTACACTGCTATATAGCAAATTACCACACATTTAGAGGCCAAAACACAAACACATTTATTATCTCACAATTTGCATGGGCCACCCATCCAGGTATGGCTTAGCTAAGTCCTCTGCCCAGGGACTTAAAAGGCTGTAAACAAGATTTTGACAGGGCAGACTTTTCCTCTGGAGTCTCGAATGGAGCATCTGCTTTGAAGTTCACTTGGGTTGTTGGCAGGATTCGTTTTCTTGTTGACATATGAGCATTGGTTCTGGCTTTTTGCTGCCTGTTGGCTACAGGCTGCCCACAGTTGCCTGACCCTTGAGCTTCCTCATCATGCCTCAAGCCATTAAGGAAAATCTCTCACTCCATTCTGCTAAGACAGAGGCATATAACATGGTTGGAGTGGTATCTCATCACTGTTGCCACATTCTCTAAGATGAAAGCAAGTAAAAAGGCCTATACATGTCAAGTGGGAAGGAATCAAAGGTACAGATACCAGGAGGAAACTACTGGTATGATGTAAGGTCTGTTCACCACCCATGATTCGCAAATGTTCTCCCAGTCTGTAGCTTGTGTTAATAATGTCTTTGAGTATGAAAATAATCAATTTAATAAATTCCAAGTTATTTTTTTGCCTCCTCTCACGGTTCATACTTTTTTAAAGAATGCCTACTTGAGATAGAGAAAGATCACATCTTGTACTTTGGATATTATATCTAAGAAATCTTTACCATCCCGAGGTTGTGATGGTTTTATCCTCCTCTCCTTCTGGCAGTTTTAATATTTTAGCTCTTATATTCAGGTCAATGATCCGTTTTGAGTTAATTTTGTGTACAGTGTGAGATAAGTGTTTAAGTTCATATCATTGCCTTTGGCTATAAAAATGGTCCCAGAACAATTTATTGAAGAGATTCTACCCAATTGGATTTTTCTCAGCACTTTTTCAAAAATCAATTGACCATAAATGTAATGGTTTATTTTGGACTCTTAATTTTGTTCTATCCATATGGTGTTTTTATTACTGTAGTTTTATGGTAAGTTTTGAAATCTGGTAGTAGAAATCCTCCAATTTGCTCTTCTTTTTATAAATTGTTTTGACTATTCTAGGTCCTTTGCATTTCTATATATATTTTAGGATTAGCTAACAAATTTGTATAAAACTTGCTGCAGGAACTTTGAGTGCAATTATGATGGATCTATAGATTGATTTTGGATTGTCATTTTAACAATATGGAGTTTTCCAAACCACAGATAAGAGATAGTCTTTCTATGATTTGTATCTTCTTGATATTGCCTCAGCAACATTTTATAGATTTCAGTGTATGAATACTGCATGCACTTTCATAATTTTTTTCTTAGGCATTTTTAAAAATTTTTTATACTATTAAGATAAAATTATTTGGTGGGTACTATTTTTGGATTGTTTGCTGCTAATACATATAAGTATATTTAATTTTAATACATTGAACTACTGTTTTGTTACTATTTTAGTAGTTCCAATAACATTTTTGTGGATTCCTTATTTTCTACGTATAAAATACCTTCCCCTTCCCTCTCCCCCCCCATCTTCCTACCCTCCTCCTCTCCCATTTCTGTGTCTATTTTTACCTCTGTCTTTCTATCTCTCTTTTTCTTCCTTCCTTCCTTCCTCCATCTCTCCCTCCCTCCCTCTTTTTTCTTTCTTTCTTTCTTTCTTTCTTTCTTTCTTTCTTTCTTTCTTTCTTTTCCTTCCTTCCTTCCTTCCTTCCTCCATCTCTCCCACCCTCCCTCCCTTTCCTTCCTTTCTTTCTTTCTTTCTTTCTAGCTGGAACCCCTTGCCCAACGTTAAATAGACAGCACTCTATTTTGTACAACAGTCTAGTCGTACAAGAGTCAACCTTTGTTCCCAAACATAGTGCAAATACAGTCACCATTTAGTTGGATATAAGCTTCAGGGCTTTCAAAAATGACAATAATCAATTTGAGGAAGTTCCCTTCTATTTACAGTTAAGTATTTTAATCATGAAAATATGGAAAATTTTTCATTTTTTTTTTTTTTTCTGAATCTGTTAGCCGAATCGTGTAATTTTTGGCATCTGTTCTATTTCTGGCATTGATGCACCCTTATGATCCTGGTAAAAATTATAATTGGCCATGATTTGTAACTCTTTTTATATGTTATTGGATTCATTTGCCTAATATTAAGAATTTCAAATCTTTTTCATGAGAACCTTTGATCTGTAGTCCTCTTTGTTGCAATATCTGTCTTTCATGTAATGGTAACCCAGAGAATGAGTTTGTAAATGTTTACTTTTTCTCTGCCTTCGGAAAGAGTTTTTGAAGTACCAGTATCATTTCTCTTTTTTTAAACAAATATGGAAGTTTATTGCAGGACACTTGGATAGTACAGATAAATGGAATGGAAATGCACACATGTCATTTTGAGAATCATCATGTCTCAATTTAAAATCACTTCAAGCAAGATTTTACTCATCATTAATGCTTAATTTTGTTTCTTCTTTTTATTTTCTTCTTTCTCTTTTTTCAACTTTAACAGTGTATTTCCTCAAGATTTTAAATCCAGTATTATTTTTTAAAATATCTCATAGAATTCTCTAGTGAAGTCATCTGTTCTGGGGCTTTTCTTTGTGGGAAGATTTTAAGTAACTAATTTCTTGCTCACTAGGTTATTTAAAATTTTCATTTCTTGCTTAGTCACTTTCAGATTTTGTGTTTCCAGTAATTTGTCCATTTCATCTCAGTTATTTAACTTGGCATAATGTTCCTATCCTGTCATTATAATCCTTCAAATTTCTATAGGGTTGGTAGTGATTTCCTCTCTTCAATTTCTGATTTTGGTCATTTATATCTGCTTTCCTGTTTCCTGGGTTACTATGATAAAAGTTTAACAATTTTTTGAATTCTTGAAAAAAAACAAATTTTTGGTGTATTGATTTCTCTGTATTGTTTTCGGTTTTCTATTTTATTAAATTCTGCTCTAATCTTTATTTTTCCATTTTTCCTGCCTGCTTTGGTATTTTGTGTTTTTTTTTTTTTCTATTTTCTTGTAGTGTAAGCTTAGTTTATTGATTTGAGACCTTTTTGTATTCACAAGAGATCACAGCTATAAATTTCTACGTGATGATTTAGCTGCATCTAATACATTTTAATATGTTGTATTTTCTTTTTTAAATGTTTTTTCAGTTTATTTATTTTGAGAGAGAGATACAGAGACAGAGAGTGAATCTCGGTGGGGGACAGAGAGAGGGTCAGAAGAGGTCTCCATGTGCTGATAGCAGAGAGCCTAATGAGGGGCATGACCTGATCCAAAGTCAGATGCTTAACCAACTGAACCACCCAGGCACCCCTGTTGTATTTTCATTCTCCCACAAATAAAATATGTTTTAATTTATCTTATTATTTCCTTTTGTACTCATGGGTTATGTTTAACTTCCATGGGAAGTGTTTAACTTCCAGGTATTCCCAAAGTCTAATTTAATTCCATTGTGGTTTACAAACACACTTGGTACAATTTAAGCTTTTTTTGTATTTACTGAGATTATTTTTTGAGGTCCAGTGTATGATTTCTCCTACAGTATGTTCCATCCACAGTTGAATGTATTTGCTATAGTCCCTGAGTGGATTTTTCTTTAGAAGTCAGACCAAATTGTTCAGTAACATCAGTGATGTCTTTTATTTCCTCACTGATCCTCTACCAAATTCTATCATTTATTGAAAGTAATGTATTTAAATCTACAACTATTAATTTTGAATTGTCTTTCACTTGTCTTTTATATCACTTTTGGCTTTAGAGTTTGTTCTATTATTAAGTGCTTTATTTTTCTTTAGAATATTTTTTTAAGAACTCTTTTGTCTGATATTAATATAAGCCTTACATCTCTCTTGTGGATAGTCTTTACAAGATCTATTTTTTCATCCTTTTATTTTTACCTTGTTCTGTCTTTGTAGCCAAGTAATATTTGTTCTAGATAGCATAGAGTAGAGTCTTGCTTTTTAAATCAAGATTGTTCATCTTTCCTTCTTTGAATTTATTCCACCACTCTTAAAATCATTACGGATACCATTGGATTGCATTTTTCTCTTGGATTTCTATTCTTTCATGTCTTTTTGTTCCCTTCTTCCTCTAATGTCTTATTTTGTGTCAAAATTTATTTTTGTCAACTGTTTGATTTTTTCTCATGATTTTTTAAAACCCCCTTTCTAATTCCTTTGTTGTCGCTTGAGGAATTAAAAATAGATCTTAACAGGGGCACCTGGTTGGCCCAGTTGGTGAACCATCCAACTCTTGATTTCGGCTCATATCATGATCTCACAGTTTGTGACATCAAGCTGCACACTGGGGCTCTGCACTCCACAGCGTGGAGCCTGCTTCGCATTCTCTGTCTCATTCTCTCTCTGTCCTCCCTCACTCTTTATCTCTCTCTCTCAAAATAAATAAACTTAAAAATAGATCTTAACATATCATACTCTATTTCACATTACTGATGTAACTTTGATAACATTTAGAACTTTGTTTCAATATATTTTCTTTCCCTTTCCTTTGTGCTTTATTTTCATATACGTTACATCTATGTATGTTATAATAGTAGAATATTACACTTATTTTTCTATACAATGTTAAAATAAGCTAATGAAACAGATGAGAAATATATGTATATATTCTTTCATACTTCCCTTATATTTTGCCATATCTGACATTCTTCATGTATAACCTATGAATTCAAGAAATTTTCTGGCATCACTTTAGTGTTTCTTTTAAGAAAGTTTTAACAGTAACAAAGTATCTCAGTTTCTTTATCTGGTTATATCATTATTTTACCTTTACATTTTAAACAGGTATTTTTTTTCTTTCCGCTCTTTAAAAATGCCTTTCCACTACCTTTGTGCCCCCATTTTTTTAATAGCAAGTCAGTCTAATTATATGTTTGCTCTCTTGTACATGATGAGTCGTTTTGTTTTCTTCCTGCTTACAAGATTTGCTTTTTTTTTTTCCTTTAGATTTTATTAGCTTGACTATAATGTGTCTCTGTGTGACTCTGGCTTATTTTGTTTTCCTATGCTTATTTTTAACTCTGGCTTCCAAAGATTATCCCTGTGTTTGCACACCCTGTGTTCAGCCAAAAGTTGACTAGAGTCTGTGCTCACCCCTTCAAGCCAACAGGGTTTATACTCTCTGAAGATGGATGGATCTGCAGGACTCTTGAAGCACTCATTCAAACCCCAGGTCATCTACAAGTCTTTCCTTTCCTTTTAATTTCTGCCAAGAGGTCTCACATTTCTTCTTTCTCAACCCCCCACTCCCAACACACTCTCTGTGTTATTGAACCACGTAGGTTGACCCTCCCAGACAGAGCTGGGGGGTGAGGCATGGGAATATTCCTCATCAAGAATGCTACAGAACCACTCTGTTTCTATGCAAACTTCAGCAGTCTTCATGGATAAATGCTCTTCTGTTTGTGTGTTTTTAGTCGATTTCTAAGATGCTGCAATAATTGCTTTTGACAGTTTTACTCACCTTCCTAATTGTTCTCTAAGGAAAGGATTGTCCACCTTTTTCATTCCATTAGGTGGAAGTGTTATACACTCAACTAATTAAAATCTAATAAAACTATTTGAAATCCAATTCGGCTAGTTAAAGTCTAACTCACAAATTCAAGTCTATGACTCTAGTTCTTTCCATAGTATGAAGAACGTGAGCAACAGAGAATTAGGAGCCCAAGGAAAGATTATGAATAGTCAAGATAAATACCAATAAGGTGTTCCTACAATAGCAGACATTTTTCTCACAGAGGTAATTTGGCCCATAAAAACAATGTAGGTAATTTTATTATTGTTAACAAATGTTTTTAATTACATTTTCCAGCTACTTCTTGCTGGTATATAATTGCTTGTTATATAGTAACATTTGGTTATATATTAACTCCCTATATGTAGACACTCAAACTCAAAATTCAGCTACTGAACTCTGTGCCCTCGGGGCACTGATGATTTCAGGGCTCACTTAACACTGTGGTTTTCAGCTGCTTTTTCATTTTCTGCTTCTGGGGATTTCCCTCAACAACCTGCAAGGTCAGCTATGCATTTAGAAAGAGTGTTTCTGTGTATTTTACGCTGGTAATTTTTTCTCTTTTTCTTTTTGTCAGGATGTATAGTCAGCACTGTTACTGGAAATAGAAGTTACAATAGAGCTTTTCAACCAAAATAGGAGGTTTTATTTTAATCTGTAAATATAGCTACTTTAAGAAGTTTTTATAAACTCCCTTTTAAATTATAGACACTATCAGAAAACATCATTAAGAACCTTCATAGAGTATCACTTCTGCTCTAAGCAGGGCTCTAATTCGTTACAACTGAATGTTTTTTCTTGATTTAGGAATCACTCAGATATTTCCTGATGCAGGCAGGATTCTGCTGTTGGTGTGGGGTGAAATAAGAAGTCTTATGATTGTTCAATCCCTAAACACTTACCATTTGAATTAGCAAGTGGGATCCATATTTAGGCAGACAATAAAATAGCGTTTGTGAGATGTAATGCTGACTACTTCAGAGAAGATGATCAAACTAATTTTTTTAATTATAATTTAAAGTTTAAACATGAATTTAGTATGCTCCCTTATTATCTGTGAATGGCTGGGCATTCACAGATCGTTGAAATCTGGAGCTCTCAAAGTGAAACTTTGCTTCTTTTTTCATTGTCCACCCATGCTTCCTTGTAGAATAAACTCTTTACATGAGGACTCTGAGTCAGTCCGACTATCATTCTTCATGACGGCTCAAAATCTACCATGTAAGTAATTTTGATGACTCTCTGAATAGCCTTGAAACACTTGAAAATGTCATCAGCACCAGGCTATCTGGAAGGTATTTTTTTTTCCTATTTGATATGTCTGTAAGACATTATTTGTGGAAGGAAAACCTAAGACAAAAACAGAGAGGGAGGCAAACTGTAAAGGCCTCTTAAATACAGGGAACAAACTGAGGGTTGCTGGTGGGGTGTTGGAGGGGATGGGCTCGATGGGCTTTAAGGAGGGCACTTGTTGGGATGAGCAGTGGGTATTATATGGTAAGTGATGAGTCACCAAATTCTACTCTGGAAACCATTATTACACTCTATGTTTGCACTAACTTGGATTTAAATATTTTTTTTTAAAAAGGAAATAAAAAAAAATTATATGTACTAACACATTTGATTGATACTGGGTTAAGTCAATGCTAGAAGATCTCTTAGCTTAGAGATTGTGAAATTATCCAGTAGACTAGTATTCATGATAAGTTGGATACAGACTATCTCAAACATATTTAATTATACAGCCAGCGTTTGAGGAGTTTCTCTGGGATTCTCCACTTTCTCTCCACGCTGGGCCATTTTTCCATGTAGCAAACCTTGAGAAGTACCCCTTTTTCTTCTTTGACTTTCATCCAAATCTCATCATATTCCTCTCATGATTATGAAGTCTCAGTAAACCCCCACTTCCAAAACACATGAGATTAGATCATTTACCCTTTGTCCAAACTGCTTAACCGGCATAATTTCTATCCCTCACTTCTTCTTGCGGCCATATCTCATGCAATAGTCGTTAGATACACCAAAAGTTTTATTTTCCCACAAATATTGCTCTTTTACTAGTACTTGCTTTTGAGCATGGAGGTTTCTCTGTTGGACAACCTTTTGCTGTTTTATTCCCGCCAAACTTCTGTGTTTTAAGGATCCTTCAAATATTATCTATCTTTTAAAAGTTGTCTTATATAATCAGACAGTTCTTCTCCCACTCTTCTGGATTCTAAGAGTGTAGTGTATATGTACATATTAAGTATATGTATATGTGTGTGTATATAGGCGTATACATATGGCACATATGTGTATATTAAAGCAGATACCATGTTGGCAGTGACTATTTTCTCCTAGAATGTGAACTTCACTATAGTAACCTCCTAGTCATCATTTCATAAAAGGATGATGGAAATGGGATTCTCTCTCAATTTTAGCTGAGATCTTAAGATAACAGTTACTGAATATATTCTAAGACTGTGGTAAGTAAGCGAGCAATATTGAATTTGCATAGGAGAAGGATAAAAATGGATTCGTAACTATTACTCATTTTCTGGCTACAAAATTGATGCTTCAAAAAGGAATTTGGAAACTGGGGATATTTTATTGCAGAGAATTTTGCCTTGAATAACAACCCATATACCACTAGGGAAAAGTTACTTTTCTTTGCTTTTAACCTGACAAGAGAGGCTTCAAGGAGACCATTTGGAGAGTTTGATATATGTCCTCTGGCATTGGAGGGCTACTATAAACTGATATATGCATAGGACATTTAAAGAGTGAGAGTCTGACAGAAATAACACGTGACAACAGAATAAAGGGTTGTACTTAGACAAGTAATGACATTTCTGTCAATGGGGATATAGATTTCAAAGTGTGTTTCCCAGAGATCATATTTGGCCACGTGAGGAAAAAAAGAGAGCGCTTGGCTGCAACTGTCTTTAATGGTTTTGACTTAGAAGATTTCTTAGACTACAAGTCTCCTTAGAGACCCTCTGCATCTAACTGAACTATCGTGACAGGGGAGCCACAGGAGAATAACAAGGGAAGACCTGTACAGTAGAGTTCTTTACCTACTATATCATGCACTAGGTAAGTGGTGAAAAGCAATCTGAAGATGTCTGCAGTGAATCCACACAACACTCTGAAAGGGAAGCGGTATTTTTCAGCTTCTGCCACAGCCAGAGGAAATCAATGTTAGTTTAAACAATACTAAACTGGTTTCCCATTCCTCTCTTACCTGGGAAGATGCCACAAGAAGACTGGTATAAAAAGCTTAACTGAGGAAGAAAAGAGGCAACCAGTCATGGCCGCCTTTTCTCACTGCTGACAGAAGTGGAACAGGAGAAAAACACTGCATTCAAATAGAGTTTGTAGATGTGACTGTTTCTGTAGCGTGATTATACTTGTGATCAGAAGTGACAGGAGGAATTTTTATCATCTGAGCATGACTGCATAAATCATAGGACTTGCCCTAGATTTTATCCAAGGGTCAGGAAAAAAATGGGACACAGGAAAGGAAAGAGGAAATAATCATCTTGGCCTCTAGCCACACCCTTATGACTTGTTTTATATTGGACGCTTCCATAATGCTAGCACCCAGCGTAGAGTATGGCATATAACAGCACTTGAGAAATTATTGATTGATTGAATGTATTATTCTATCCTATAGAATCTAAACCAAGTTTCTGTTGTAACAACAGACGCTACTTTAAAATTAAGAAGATGTTATTTGTGCGCACTAAAGAAAAAAAAAAACAGAAGTCTAGTAGAATGATTTCTGAGAATCAGAAATGGAAGTTATTTCTGCATCTAGAAATCAATATATCAATACAGTTGAAAACTATACCTACCCAAACATTTATTGAGTGCATCTTATAAACTAAAAGTGTTAGGTGTTATGAATATAAATCAGTGAATTATATAAAGTCTCAACTTAAGGTATTTGAAGACTTGTGAGAAGCAGATACTAGAAATATAAGTTTTAAAGATACAGGTTTGTTTTGTTTTGTTTTTTTTTAACGCTTTGGGTTTACTGTGGGCACAAAAGTGGATGTGATCAATTCTGTCTTGGTCGTTAGTATGTTAAAAGATGCTTGTAGGGTTGGTCATTTCTCAGATCTGAAAAGATAAATAAGAATACGGAAAATGTAAATTAATGCTTAAAATAATATTTAAAGTTAAAGAACTTATACAGAGATGCCTTGCCTCTCTAAATCAAAATCAGGTAGTTGAAGATAAATAAATACTTAAAAACACAGTTGGGTACTCATGGAGATATACAGTCATGGAAAGCATAGACGAGCAGAAACAAACCTGCCCACTTATAGTGACTTGTAAAGCCTTGGCACTGAATAGAGGGGGAAGGTAATATAGAGAACGTATAACCATAATCTAGCCATTTCATACCCTGTTGGACTGAATTCACGCTATGTTGGTTGTAAAAACACGTATTTTGCTTAAGGACATAATAAAAGTAATTTTAAACATAAATAAAGAGCGGGAAAATATCAAAATGGCAAAGTAGATAGGGAAAACACCAACCAAAAACAATCCTACCCTTTTAAACCTAAAAATAAAATGTAATTAATATTACCAAAAAATTAAAGATAAATACTCCAATGGATAGGTTTATAAAAGAAAAATAAATAATCTGTGAACTGGAAAATCAAGCTAAAAAAAGTCTATGTGGAACACTATAGAAAGACAAAATGATACAGAAATTGAAAAGATAAATTTAGACAAGTTGTAAATAAAGTGAGGTCTCATACAGGTTTAAATGGAGTTACAGATAGAGAAATAAAAAAAAGATGGTTGCAAAGGCAACAGCTGTAGCGATAATAAGTGAGAATTCTTCCGTACGTACGATATTGATCCTCTTAATCAGGAACCCAAAGAATCCTAAGGATATTTAAAAGAATAAGCACTACATCTTAATAAACCACTGGGTAACTTCAGCAGAGCACATAGCATGGAAAGACCTTAAAACACACACAAAAGGAATATTATAGTCAAAGAAATAAAAATAAGACTCACACTTTCACTTTTAAAGTACAACAGTGGATGCTACCTGAGAATATGTATATCTGCAATAAATAAATCAGAAATGTATCATCAGTGCAAGTATCTTGAAAAAGTTTGAATGGGAGAAAGGGCATTTTTTAAAGTGTATTTATTCTGAGAGAGGGCACGTGAGTGGGGGGAGGGGCAGAGAGAGAGGGAAAGAGAGTCTCAAGGAGGCTCTGCCCTATCAGTGCGGAATCTGATACCGGGCTCAATTCCACGAATAGTGAGATCATGACCTGAGCTGAAATCAAGAGACGGATTTAACTTATTTACTTTAACTTCCTTACTTAACTTACTAAGCCACCCGGGTGCCCCAACAAATCAAAAATGTATCATGAATGAAAGTATCTTTTAAAAATTAGAATGGAAGAAAGGGCATTTTACCCTAATAAAAACTTAGGATTTTGCTACCACTAGACCCTCATTCAAGAGAGTTTTGAAAGATGTTCTTTAGAGAAATGGAAAGTATTTCTTTGGTCCAAAGTATGAAATTCAGGTATGCATGCTGAACAAAATAAAAAGTATAAATATGTTGAAAAATCTAAAATAATACTGACTGTATAAATTAACAAATGCAATCCTGCTTCTGATAATGATAAACGAGGTGTTCTCTGCATAGGAAAACTGGAAAGAATGTAATAATCATCTGCCTTCATTACTTATGAATCTAACATGGCAGTAAGCATCACCAACACAAAATTTAAGAAAAGTGGGAAATATGGACAAGCAAGAATAGCATCAAATGCCTCTTTTATATTAGAGACATTTTAGAGGCTGATGAGGTGGGCAAATCTTTTCAGTTTTAGGGTTACAGAAGTTCGACATCAAGACACGCCAAGGAGCTTGTCCTGTTAAACCCCTCGCATCGAAGGGTATATCCTAGGAGACAGTGGTATAGTTTTTGCAGAAAGGACAGTCCAGGTTCATATTATCTCAGCTACAGAATCAGATTAAGTTTATCTCTGATTGCTAGTAGCTCTTTGCCCTGTTGAACTGATTTTTTAAAAATTAAATAAAAGCTTTGGGAGATGTCAAGAGGGATACTATATAACAACTCTATTTGCCAATAAAATATGAAAATGTTAATATGTGTACCGCATAAAATAGCATCAAAATGCATCAAGTGGAAATTTACTAAACTAAAAAGATAGGCAGTTCAACAGCCCTTGGAATGATTTTACACATCCTTCTCATTACCTACAATGTAATTAATGTAAAATTATAAAATTAATCTAATATATATAGTGTTTGCATATAAAACAACTCATCTAACAAGTCTAGAATGCACATTCTTTAAGGCACATAGAATATTTCTAAAATTGAAAATATGCTGGGCCATTTAACAGTCCTCACTAAAATTTAAGGGATTGATATCGTAGAGAATATGTTCTTTAGGCACAATACAATGAAACTAGGAATCAATAATGAAGGCCTAATTATAAAATCCTTATATATTTTAATGTCCACATCAAGAGTTGGTGAGATTCTAGAGCAAAAGCACTTTTATACACTCTTGTTGTCGATAGAAATTTGCCTAGAAAAAACTGCCATTATCCATTACAGTTAAAGGAAGATGTACCTTCTGAAAAAGCAGATCTATTGTTATGTACTACTAGACATATACAAAAATATTTATAATCAAATATCCTTAAACAGTAGAATGCATAAATAAAACATGATCTACTCAGATAGTGACATAATATAGCATAGTAAAAACGAACCAAATCATGGGCAACAATAAATAAATTTCATTAAAAACATCAAGCAAATGAAGCTAGAAACAAAAAAAAAAAAGTACTTACTATTTGAAACAATTTATATAAAGTTGGAAAACAGCAAAAGTGAAATATAATGCCAAAAGTCTAGTTAGGAAGTGGTACTTTAGAGGAACGAGAACATAGTGATGAGGTTGCTTTTGGGGTGTTTTCAGTGTTCAGTTTCCTGGCCTGTGAGATGAATTCACGGTATTTGTACTGAGATAACTTATTAAGTTGTGAGGGGGTGACTCATTGCCCAGTGGTTTATTCTGAGAATCTGTTTAATCAAATGTGATCATCCACACATCACCACTGATGCTGGCTGTCAATTTAGCTGAGGCTTTTTGGAAGATCCAGGTGTGACATCTCCATGTGGCGTGGGCTTGCAATATGGTGGCTGGTTTCCAGTGATGAGCATCCTGACGGAGGGCTGGGGAGAAGTGTATTTCTTTTTCTACTTAACCTCAGAAACAGCCTCATTGCCACTCTATTCTCTTTATCCAAGCAATCACAGTGGGCCACACGATTTCAAGGGGAGGGGAAACAGGACTCAGCTACAGTTTGGGAAGTGATTAGTTTCTGGAAGATCATGTCAGACTGGAATTTTTTTTTTTTTATACCCATGGAAGAACTTTGGACTACCCTCTGTATAATAGCAGTTCTTGAATAATTTTAGTAGCACAGACACATGGTCAGATTTGTGTTTGAATTAGAAAATTCTGAGAACCTTTTTAAATACTAAGACCAGAGAAAGATAAAAAAACTATGAGGAGTTTCCAGCAGTAATCACATGAAAGATAAGACAGTAAACTAAGTCAGTGGCCTTTAAGTTTTACATAAGGGAATGGAATTGCAAGGTGTCAAAAAAAAAAAAAAGGAAAAAGAAAAATAGAACCAATGAAACTCAGTCATCTATTTATCTCAAGTCATCTACTTATTTCTTCTATTTATCTCAAGAAGAGTTTTCAGGTTTCTGACATGGGTGAGTGAACAGATGGTGATGCCATGTGCTCAGATACCGGAGGAAAAAAATAGATATTTTTGTACATATTCAATTTGAGGATTTCCCAGGAAAGCCCAGAAAGAGATATAAGCAGCTAGATATGCGAATCAAAAGATTGAAACATTTTGAATATAGCAGTCTTACTGTCTTGAGAATACAGGTTTAAAAACCCTAGGAATACATTAGGTAATTCAGAGAACGTGTAGAGTAAGATTATCAGAGACCCGCATTTGAGGACACCAACAGGCAAATAGAAAAGGAGCCTGCCAAAAAGACTGTGAAGGTGCTACAGAAACATAGGAGGAAAATCATTGCCGAGAGAAAGCTTCAAGGTTAGAGACCGAGAGAGACCTTTGGGAAGGGAAAAGTCACTTTTGTAAAATACCATGGCAGTTTAAGTTAAGGACTGAAAAGATCATTCACGTTTCTTTTCTATTATCTATAATTTCAAAGACATCGTTGACAATTGCCATGGAGAATTACAGAGAGCTTAGGTGGCAAAATGTGTAGTCTTCTGGATTAGAGTGAATATTTAAAGTGAGACAGTAGACCCTATAAATGTGTATCAGTTTTTGAATCAATAATGAACGTGTGAATGAAGGAATGAAAGTTTTTATGGTCATTTTATGGTCATTAGAAACAGTGAAACTTTTTTTTAATTTTTTTAATGTTTACTTTTGAGAGAAAGAGACAGAGAGCAAGCGTGGGGCGGCGGTGGGGGGGGGGGGGGAGACACAGAATCTGAAGCAGACTCCAGGCTCCAAGCTGTCAGCACAGAGCCCGACACGGGGCTGGAACTCACGAACCACGAGATCATGACCTGAGCTGAAATCAGACTGAGCCACGAAAGCACCCCAAAACAATGAAAATTTTTATAGGAAGCTTCTGAGTAGTCTTGCAACAAGAAAGTATGTTTTACTTTATTTAATCCATTAATATTCTCCAAATTATTGGATCTTGCAATTCTTCTCATGAAATATTTGTAGAAGTACCAGTCTCCTGGGAAATACTGACATTGGTATCAATGTTACGAGCCCTGCAGCTCAGCACGGAAAGGAGGAGAAGGGCTAGGGTAGTAGCTAATGGTGTTGGTTAGATTGCAAAATAGGGCCATTTCATTTTATTTTGTTTTATGATGAGAGAAATTTGAGCAAGTCATTATCTGTGAGGAAAATTATATATGTTCTGGTAGAATTTGAAAATGTAGGAGCATGATTACCTGTTAATGCAAAGTCCAGGGACCAGACCGATTGCAGAATAGGGCAGCTTAGTGCAATGTTAGCCAATTTGAATTGTAGGTACTTAATGGACAAAACCTAGGAGACAAGTTATGGAAGAGACTGAAAATTGCATGTACCTACATTGCAGAGATACAAACCCGAATCTGTCTCTAGTCAGGAGTCAGAGTAACAGCCTATAATCTGTTCTGCATATACCCTGAGAGAACTCCGAAACACAAAATCATTTAAATATTTCTCACATGAGGAAGACGGTGATGCTATTAGTTTAATACCAAATATGATTTGGTTGTTATATTCCTATCCTCCTCCAATGTTTCTCTCCAACTAGAAGAGAAGTTTCTGCCCCATTCCTTGAAAAGGTCCTTCCAGAGAAATTTTGAATTGACTAGTTCTTTTTTGAAAGCTCTCTATCCTTGTTTTTCTAATCCACCTGTTTTGTGAGCTCTCTCTTCCTGACTTTGCAATAGAAGAGCTCGTGACTAACATCTCGTTAACAAACCATCGCTCACTCTCTGCAGATGTGTGCGTGTTTTTATGTGTCTGAATTCTTAAGACGAAAAGACCACTTAGGTATTAAAATAAAAAGCAACTCCTTCCATTTAGTTTTTAGAAACACAATAATTATTTGATTAATCAAGTCTGTTTAATTTTTAAAATTGTTTTAGCATGTGAGGTCACTTTACTCATAACTTAAGGGGTGACATTTAGTATTAAGCACACATCTGGAAAACAGTTTAGGATCCAGATTAAGACAGAGCAAATAAGGGTTTTTTTTCTAAGAGAAACATTTTTTCCCCCAATACAACCTTTAGTATACAAAATCCTAGAAAAAATACATTTCTTTCATTTCCATCCTGATTCGATCTAGTCAACATGCCATGTGATGTGACCTGTGTTATTTTTTAGGTTACACTGTTTATTTATTTTTCATTGTTTTGTTTTTAAATTTATTAAAAATTTTCAGACAACTTTTAATTGCCACCTAATTTGATCCTACATGCTAGCACAGCATGCCTTTTGTTATAAAAGATTAATTCAGGGCACATAGTATGCAATCCAGTTCAACTATCTAAGTCCATTGAAAAGACAAATTATTTTGAGTATTCTGAGAAAATCAGTTCCATAATACATGTATGGATTTTGATAGTTCCTAATCAAATAAGATTTTTACAATTGGACTTTCATTGCAACATCTACCTTTTGTGGTTCAGTACAGTGAGTAGAAGACTATACCCATCAAGGGTCTGACAAGTAGAAGCTGATCGGAATACAAGTGTCTTTGCATGACTCACCTAGAGTCAAAAGCTTGACAGCTACAATGAAATAAATCAAAATTAAGATTAAATGAAGTATTTTAACAAAGCCAACTGAGTTAGATCATCTTTTGAGTTTACAAGGTAACAGGCTCTTGAATGAATAATCGGTACAAAATGAACTTTTGTTGTTTATTATTAAAGATGTCCTGTCCCCATTGAGGCTAATATGGCAATAAACCTGACTTCTAGATTTTGCTTTGTTGAGTGCGTAGTGGGAGTAGTAGGTTGGAGGAACCCACAAAGCAGTTCCTCCTACAGTGTGGATGCAGTAAATTTAAAAACACAAGATTGGGGTGTCTGGGTTGCCCAATCGGTTGAACTTCTGACTTTTGATTTTGGCTGAGGTCATGATCCCAGGGTTGTGAGATCGAGCCCCCACGCTCTGCACGGAGCCTGCTTAAGATTTAAGATTCTCTTTCTCTCTCTCTGTCTCTCCCTCCCTCCCTCCCTCCCTCCCCCTCTCTCTCCCTCTGCCCCTCCCCTCCCTTCACACATGCACTCTATCTCTAAAATAAAAGATAAATAAAAACACAAGATTGATTCTAATGACACATATTGTGTTCTATATAGTGTGTTGATGAGCATGAACTTTTATCCTGATCAGATATTTCACAGAATGAAGAGTAACAGGGGTAAGATAAAGCCAAGGTCAGTGCAGGAGTAGGGGGAAGCTAGGAAATTGTATACATCAAGAGAAAAATGGGTGATAGAGGTTAAGCAGTGTTCTCTTTCGGGTGCTCTGGGAAGCACAACATAATTTACGGGGGCATGATTGCTTTTTCTGCTTCCTCTGACGTATACACAAGTAGTTTTGCTTGTTCTGGAATACTGAGTATCTAGATATCTGGGATAACGTACCTCAAAATATCTGTTCAAAACTAAGTTGAAACTCATAGTTGGTGGTGATTCTACATAAGAGACTAGCTAATAAATGGAAAGCGTGCAAAGGAATTCAAATGAGTAAGTTAAATCTTGAAAATACTTGACACAGGTTGTCATCAAGAAGGACATAGACTCTTTCTTTTGGCAAATAACATAAAATAAGCTAAAAGATACTGTGCAGGGTGCCACCACTCTTGACAAAGCCAGCTGCTATGACCCACACTGCCTACAAAGACGGCCCAGTGGCATGAAACTCCAGGTAGCCTTTAGGATAGGTTTCAATCCTCCAACCACATGGCAGCCGAATTCTGAACAATAACCATGTGATCTTGAAAGAGGGTCTTGAGCTTGGGATGAGCCCACAACCTCCAACTGGCACCTTAATTGCATCTTGTTAGACCCTTCGCAGAAGACTAAGGTAAGTCAAGGTATAACTCCTGGCCCATAAATTGCGAGATGATAGGTTGTGCCGGCTTTAGCCGCTAAGTTTATTGTAATTTGTTACACAGCAGTAAAAAGACAAATACCCAGAGGAGACCAGGACAAAGTGTTACTAGTCAAGTGCTCCTGGAGAAAAGTGATCACTGAGCTAAGTCTAAAGAATGCTTGGGGCGCCTGGGTGGCTCAGTCGGTTGGGCGTCCAACTTCGGCTCAGGTCATGATCTCGCGGTCCGTGAGTTCGAGCCCCGCGTCGGGCTCTGTGCTGACAGCTCAGAGCCTGGAGCCTGTTTCAGATTCTGTGTCTCCCTCTCTCTCTGACCTTCCCCCATTCATGGTCTGTCTCTCTCTCTGTCTCAAAAATGAATAAACGTTAAAAAAAATAAAAAAAAGAATGCTTATTATATGAGCAGAAGTCTGCACATTGTGTCGAGAAGACCACACAAACATCTCCATTCGCTACACTAAAATAGGCTGCTGTTCCTTCCCTGACCCTTGCGAAAGGAATTTTTAAATAATGGAAATGAGGCATATATACCTTAGGAAGAAATAAAGTGATTGGGGACATTTTTTTTCTTTGGTCTGTCAATTTGTTGGCCATCTTAAATTGTTGTTTCCTATTTGCTCTCAAGTGATGTTTTGTTTCCTGACATCTAAGTCTAAACCGACTGTATGTTGCTGATTTGCTAAATGAAGAAAAAATATCACTCATGTAATCCAGATGGCAGCTAGGAATCTTCTAGCACCATATTTATATTTATTTGCTATGTCTCAGACACAAACTGATTTTGAAATATTTTTGTAGTCTTTCTTAAAAATACTTAAGGTACACGAGATGGGTCAAATCACAAAGTATAGAAAATCTCTCTGTCTCTCTCTCTCTCTTTCTGTCTCTTTGTCTCTGTCACACATACACACACACACACACACACACACACACACACACGCATTTTTATGTGACCTTTTGGGCCATCCTGGATGCCTCTTGAAAAGTCACTCTCTCTCATTTCTCAGATTCCAAAAATTATTGACTCTTTTTCTCCTTCCTGTATATTCCTTTAGAGATTTTAAAAGCTCTCTTGTTTATTTCATTGCTTTTTTTTTATTTCACTGCTCTGAGCACTAATAACCAAAATTTCACACTTGAGTTTCAGGTGTCTCATTTGACTCCAGTTGGGTAACCAAAGCATTAGATATAATGTTTTCATTAAAAGACTTTGGACTGACCAATGAACTTCTGTATTTACCACTTTGAGTGTCTGCTCTCATTGTGAAGAAACTATCATACCACCCAAATCAAAACACTGGTTTGGATAACCCAAGTCAGCGATATTAGAGCTATATTTTCCTTTCCAGAAAAGTACCAGCTGCTGATTCCCATTTTTGAATATGGATTGAGGGGCATTTGCCCGACCAGAGATGATTACACTGCAGAAAAAAAGTTATTCTCTGAAGGACCCTGATTTTCTAAACTGTGTGAGGTGTATGCTTTATCTCTGCTTGATCCGTACTTCTGATTTTGACTGGAAACAGTATATCTGTTTTATATATAACTGGTACTCTGGGCAAATGCTCATGTTCTGAGGAACAAGAAATTTATCAAACATACTTGCAGGGACTTCTTAGCATCCAGAAAGGAGTTAGGAATAAAATTCTAAACTTATTAAAAATTTGGAATTTTCCTCTAACTCATAATTTGATATTAAGGAATAACCTAGACATTCAATTTGAGGAATTTAAAGTTTCTTCAGAAGGAACAGGAATGCATATAGAGATTCTGCTCGTAATCAGAGCAATAAAATAATAGAAATAAAATATAAGCAAGAAATAATTCTATGAGAGAGAAGACATCCTATACTGAAAAAGAACATGTGTAATAGAAGTTTCAAGGGCACATGACAGAGCATGTGACACCTCTTCTGGCAGTGACACTTCTTCATCCAGACAACCTGACTTTGAATTCCAATTTTTATGCTTACTGGCTCCAGACCTTGGATAAGATTTTCAACCTCCCTGAACTATAGGTTTCTCACCTCCCTGAACCAGTTTCCCCATCTTTAGGTGCTTCATATAATTAAGATCTACTTTTCTTTTTCAGCAACTCTAAGCACGTAGTACATTACTTTTAACTAGAATCACTGTGCTGTACATCAGATCCCCAGGACTTACTCCTCTTTTTTTTTTTTTAATTGTTTTTTAACGTTTATTTATTTTTGAGACAGAGAGAGACAGAGCATGAACGGGGGAGGGACAGAGAGAGAGGGAGACACAGAATTGGAAGCAGGCTCCAGGCTCTGAGCCGTCAGCCCAGAGCCTGACGCGGGGCTTGAACTCGCGGACCACGAGATTGTGACCTGAGCTGAAGTCGGACGCTTAACCGACTGAGCCACCCAGGCGCCCCAACTTACTCCTCTTTTAACCAGAATGTTGTATGCTTCCACTGTCACTTTCCCTTTGCCCCAGCCTCTAGCCTTCGACCTTCTAGTTGCAATGAAAGTGTCAGCCAACACATGGTGTTCATACTGCAATATGTGACTGTATCAGATCAACACTTTCTATGCCTTAAACTTACACATTGTTATATGTCAGTTGTATCTCAGTAAGGCTGGGAAAAAAATGGGCACCTAGCTCATAGTATTATTTCCAGATTAAGGGCTTGCAGTAATACCTGGAACATATTAGGCCTTAAAGATAACTGTCATCGTTTTCTCTTTTTGTAATATCAAGAGGAGAAGTTAAGAAAACATAGTATTAACAGAGAGAAATAAAATGAGGCATATAGAAAAGTACATCAAGAGAAAGGCAATGGTGAGAAGAAGACAGTCTCGTGACCTCCTGGTGGAATGCCATGCACCAGATAAATTTAGTGGTGACAGAATTTGTTTTCTTCTCTTCGTTAGTTTTCTGATATACAGAAGAAGGAACATGCTTTTATGAAAAGGGAGGTGGCAAAATATGGTAATACGGCATTTAATTAAAAAGTTATGAGGCCAGAAGAGAAGATGAAATTGGTTTTAGTGCTCCATTCTAAGCACAGGGAAACATGGCAAGGGCCAGGGGCACAAAAATGTAAAGTTGCAGTCATTAACTTGATGTCATTGTGCCTGGATGGAATACTGCATCAGAAGGTCCTTTTTATTTTTGTAGTCACATCTCAATTATCTGCATAAGAACATGGAAAAAATTTTAATTTCAAACTACCTCTCTTTGGTCACTTGTTTGCTTCTTTGGGTCTCCTGATGGCTGAATTGTTGAATTTTAAAGACATTGATCACGATTACATCATACTATGGGAAAATCAGGAAGAAGGAGATTGACTCCGAGGAATGGGTAATAAAAAGTAGGACAGCTCTTAGATGCTATTGTAACTGGGAAGAGAGAGGGAGATACCATTGTGGGTTATTATACATCCTTGATGGTCCTCACAAAGATGGGGGAATTTTGAATCATTACATAGAAGACCTGAACAACTATGTCTGGTTTTTGTTCCAGGTCAGAGATGTTTCATAAGAATTCCCTCTAGAGACAGATATCTATCTGACCATGATTATCCCACAGCCCCAAAGTGAAGGCAAATGTGGGTACTCAGATGGCAGGAAGACAGGCACAAGTTGAAAGATACCCTTCACTTTGATGTTTTCTGCTCTGGAGGCCTTCCATTACTTGACATAATTAAAAAAAAAAAACAACTTTTAAGTTCATAATCAAAATTCCAATCTGTTCAGTGTGGCTGTTTCATCTGAAAAGGAAGAAATAATAGAATGTCAGCAATTTGGGTTTTTTATCGCCAAATTCATTGTTTTTACTGGGAAGACCGAAGTGTCTTTCAAATCATTTTGCCTTTTGAATAAAAGTACCTAGATGATGGATTGTGAAGACTTTTCTTAAGCAACTGAATCCCATTTTGTAGGTTTGTGTGTTTATTTTGCACTCTACATTATTCATTATTTTAGCCAGCATTTATCAAATGCATCCTGTGTTGCCGACTTTTCCACCAATATTGTCATTGTTGCCTTTTACTGTATACTTTGAACTCAGCAAAAACTCAAGAAGTAAGGCAAAGCAAATATGATCTCAGTTTTGAAAGATTTCCAACTCTTCATTTAGGTACAAACTACTGTGGGAGAATCGAGTGTCATATACTGCGGCATACGATAAAGTGAATTGGGGTCCATCCTTTAGTTTGTGTTTCGTTCAAACCTATTTTGTTACTTCCTTTTGTTTTTGTTTTCTGTTTAGCTGACACGTAACAGTAGACAGGGTCTAATATATTCATGTATCTCAGAAAACCACTTAACAGAGTGACTCCCTCTGCCAAAGAACTCACAGATCCTACCTAACATTTCTTCCCCCAAGTATTGTAACTCAGTTGAAAATTACAAACTGCAAATCAAGATTCATCCAGGTCTTTACTTTTGCCCTTCAGGTAACAACATAAGAAGCAAAGATCGAGAGCCAGTTACCACCAGATGGGTTCAAAACAGTAGAATCAAAATATTTTATACTTCAATACCCATCCACATTATTGAAGAATCCTGATTTAGCCCACATTCTTCACACTCATATCATATTTTTAAATATCCCCATTACTATAATTGATAGGGGAAAACGTATTTTCACATAGCTTTATTTATAGATGGCTATAAAAATTTCCACTTTTGAAATAATGTTAATTGAAGTATAATTCAGTGAGTTGAGAAAAAGGAAAAAAAACTTTTTTACTTCTTAAAAAAATTGCTTATTTCTTTGATGCTATCTTGGACAGAACAATCAGGATGGTCAAAAGCACCAACACTTTGAACTTGGGATTAACAGATGAAAAAGGCAGGTGTTGCAAACTCTTATCCGAGAGGTGGAGGCAGGCAACAAACGAGGAGGTGAGGTAGGTGGGCTTGAGAGGCCACGCCCCTGAGACAGCTGTGCTCTGTCAGACTTGTCAGATCTGATCTCCTCCAAAGATGACAGAAATGCACATCTCCTGATACAAGCATCAGAAACTCCCAGTTTGAATCTCTGAGTTAGAATTTGGGTGGTGGTTTTCCATCAAGGGGTGGGATTGGCCAAGAGAGGACACAAGGAGGATTCCCAGGAAAGTGCTGTGTCTTCTTCTGGACGGGTAACATGGGTGTGTTTTGTTTGTGAATATTTCATGGACCCATGAAATGGACCCATGGCCTTAGGGTTTGTGCCTTTCTTCTCAGATAAAAAGATAAAAAGAAACAGGATCACTCTGTTTTAAGCTATGAATATAGAAAAGGTAACATTTCAAGGTTGTCTATAACTATTGTTATTGCTGGGTTTATTATAAAATTAGACACGTAAATGTTTTGATTATAATTCTACACAGGCTTGTAGGTCATATCTGTTTATTAATGACACTCATTTGAATGAGAGAGGAATAAAAGCAATCAAACAACATCTTGAACAACTATTTAAAATAACGTTAGTACCAGATCCTTTTTCCTGATGATCTTAGTATTTATTACTTCTCGTTGCTGTTCCCCGTGGTTGTTATGGATCATCTTCTAACCATTTAGTTTCACACACTATCAACTCCAGAATATTTTTTTATTGCTACTAAAACTAAACAAACCTTATGAACTTCCACTGAATTTTTCTTCTGGATGTGTCATTTTAACTCCTCTTACTGATTCCATTTCTACCTTGACTTTCACATTTCACTTGTTATGCAGTTTCCTAGTAGCCTGTCACATTTCAAGGTACTAAAACGTTAGCAAAACTTTGTCATGGGCACCCTTTGAATAATGTGCAAATTACATACAGATTCTTGGCATCTCTACAATATGACGCATTGTGGAAGATGTGACTGGTAATTCATCCACCTCAGTCACTGAGAACTCTGACCATCCTCGTATCTCAGCAGGAGGCTGGGGAAAAAATGGATAATGTATCAATGTTTTTATGGCATTCAGATTGAAAAGGAATAAAGTGCATGTAAACAGTTACAGCAAAAAAGGAAGGAGCAATCTCTCTCTTGTGGTAATCGAAAATTTTTGTTTCTCTGTGATCGAAAGAGCTGAAGTAGGATCTAGTCTAGGAAGCAAATGCACACCTAACCTTGACAAGACCTAGAAGAAACCTGGATAGAATTGAACCTGGATGAATGCATGTGTGCATACACACACGCGCGCACACACACAGACACACAGACACACACACACACACACACACACACACACACACACAAATATCCTTTTAGGATTAAGAATGAATTTATTCATGCCTTCATTCAACAGATATTTATGGAATGCCCAGAATGTGTCATCTGCCCTACTAGGCATGAGAAATTTGAAAAACAAATATGAGTAAGACATAATTACGACAAGGAATTCAATGTTTAGGGATAAGCAAGTAATGTAGGCGTGTACAGTAACAGGAAAATGTATGTATTAACACAGGAACAGGAGAGGCATCTAATTTAGTTTTGAGGTCCTGGGGAGAAGCAGGCAAGAATAGACTGTAAGAGCGGACTGCAAGGTTAACTTTTAATTTTAAAACATGCATGTATTTATTCCGTCATTGTCACAAAATATTTGTTGAGAGTCTCCTATGTTGCCAGATACTAGGGCTGATTACATGGCGATGAACTAAACATTGTAGTGGATGAATTCACATTTATAGTTTACATTCTAGTGGCTGGGAATCTAATGAGGCAAATAGCAGAGGGTAAACATTAAAAGAAATCACAAGGTAGTTTCAGCTTGAGCTTAAAACACCAGAAAGGGCAATGAGAAATTAAGCAGGGGGAGGGGATAGTAATCATGGCATGGAAAGCTTGTAGCTCATGGGAGAGTTTGATGCTGCTAGGAGGTCAATTTGAATTTTCTGTGCACAATTTCAGGCACGGATCATAGTAAGATTGATTAGCAAATGCTATAATCATATTATTTCTAATTGGTTCTTCAGGAACTATATGGAACATTGCAGGAGTTAAGAGAGAAGTGAATATAGAATCCATATAACTTCGGATACCTCTGCATCTCAATATTGAATCTCAATAAGTTGGCACCAAGTCGGACGTTGGCTCAGATCATTGTATCATGGTTCCTGAGTTCGAGCTCACTGTTCGAGTTCGAGCACGAGCACAGAGCCTCCTTAGGATCCTCTGTCCCCTTCTCTCTCTGTCCTTCCCCCACTACATTCTCTCTCAAAAAATAAATAATGTATAAATAAATAAACATACAGGTTCTGCAAATGAGGCACGGTGTGAGAACTCCTGACTGAGGACATTAGAACTATATGTAACCATATTAAATGGTGTTCTCCAGAAACGGTACTATTTTACAATTGCAGAATTGCAGAAAACTGATGCAGAAACCTTTTACAGTGTAGCAGAGGTGAGAGGGTCTTGTAGCACCCAGATTTTTACTAAACAGTATGGTTTTCTCCCTGCAGAACCATACTATTACATAACATTTATGTAGGAAAATGAGTAAATGTAAATATTAAATGCCGATTGCTGACCTAGATCGAAATATATCCCAATGTAATGCTCACTATGTACTTCCTTTCTCAAAAAGCTTTGAAGTATTTGGGCACAGTAGTACATCCTCTAACTTTGTCTCTGGGACAATACGATCATAGTATGTCTAAAACAGTTCAAGTACCATAGCATCTCTTCCAGAAACCTGAGATGGAATTATTGCCATGGAATTATTTTCAATCTCATTTGAAGCGTGTTATTTAATACAATACAAAAGACTTCCTCCTAAATTGCTACTCTGGGAGGGCAGCCATGACTAAGGAACTCGTCAAATGAGTTTGAACTCTGTCCGAGTGCTTTCCAGGCACAAATACTCTAACAATGAGGTGTCTAACACAGAACAGTACTTCAGATTAGGTACTCAATAAATATTGACCTAAAGGAGTCCACAGCAAAATGGTTCTTAAGAATTCATCAACTTCACGACCACCCAGATTTACACGTTGAACACGAATGACGAATTTGGTGCTGTGTACAGATATACATCAAGAAACCTATTGTCAGGGTCAATGATTTTAAGAATAAAAAGCATGAATAACAAAAACACACATAAACATAAAGCAAACATGTAAAACTAGGGATTTAATAACTGACTTTTCACCTAGTTCACGGTTCTTGAGTTTTCCTGTGGCATATGACCCTTTGCTAATGATATGGGTGTTCAGGATATTCCTTAACAGACCTTTAGATCACCTGTAGCTTCTAGCATAGATAAAATAAGCTACAGAGAGTTCATATCTGGATCTATAGCTAGCTAGCTATCATTTTTGTATCTATCTAGCTATAACGTATCAATCATCTTTCATCTCCTCAACACCCTCTCTTCCCACTATCATGGGCAAGATATTTGAGCAACACTGCTATAAGATTTTGTTGAAAAATTATGTAAAACATCTTTGATGGGATAGGTTTACAAATCTCCTACGCAATTGTGATTGGTGAAATAGTGAGCTGAAGGTACAGAATAATTTAAAACACCCATGAAAGTGAGGGAAATCTCAATGAGCTGGCTTACTGTTCTTAAAAAGTCTTTCCTTGTCCATTCCTGAGACAATGTGTGCTAAATATATACAAAATACATACGTACATACATATCTGTGATGGACACAGTCCAAGAGTGCCATCTACCTTTCTTGAAAGCTTTCTAACACTCCTTTTGTAGGCTCTTTATGTGATTATCGTGCTATTGAATCTTGCCTGGCTTCCGTTTCTTTGCCTAAGCCCTTTGGATGGACACCAAAGCTTTTTCCTACAAGACTCACACTTCACCCTGGGACCCACTGTCTGCAATCTGAGGACTTTCTTCCACCCTGTCTTCAGCCAGTCTCTTGAAGTTCTATTTGCACAGGAGGGAAATTTGTATATAGAGAATCTGAGTTGATTTACTAGTAGTATCAAATGTTAATTAGGAAGGCACCAAGGAACATAGAAAGGATGAATATTAAGGGACGTAGAATCCTTGTCATTTCTGTGCCTTACAGTGACTATATGAAGAAAGGCCAAAGTTCTTCCATATCTATAGAAATTTTGAGTCCAGGAAGATTGCAACATTTATTATAGGGTTTCAGAGATTTTAGTGATATTCGAGGCTAAAAAGCAAGCAAAGAGGTGAAGAAAGAGAAAGAGAAGTTGTCTGTCTTGTTTGGCAGGAATTACATATTAAAAATGTCAATGACATGTATGCTTCTAATAAGTTCAAATGTGTGGATAGGTGTATTGTCTGGGAAAAGCAATACTATGGATTGAAAGATAGACTTTGATTCTTGTTCTAGATTCTGATTGGTTGTAAATGGCAGGCAAATATTTTAATTATGTACTTACTGTTACTTCTCTTGAAGTTTCACAGTCCTAAAAACACGCTATGTCCATATAAAATCTTGTAAATAATAAAAATATGTTTTTAGTCAAACATTTTCATCCAGGAATTACACAATCAGTGACATTCTTGTTCGTAGCTAGAGATCAATATTTGATTCCCTAACTAAAAGCAAACCTTTTCTTGGAGCATTAGTTTCCCTCCTGTTAATGGCTCTCCTTCCCTTCAACTCATGCATTTTCTTTTCAGGAAGCAGATAATATAATTTGTGTGATTTTGGCCCATTATTCAAAATGACAAGCAATTTTAACAATAATATTCTTTTTCCTTAGTCTTTCTTCAACTGTAGAAATGAGCACTTAAGTGACATTCAGTAAAAATGAACACACCTAAAAACCAGTCTAAAATTAGTTCAAAACAATATTTTTAAATAAAAAAATACCTAGTTTTTTCATGATATTATATTTGCATCCACACTGTCTACAGACTTAATTTTTTTTCATTGATATTTGAAGATGGCTTTTTAAAAATATGGTGTCTTAGGGCACTTATAACTAGTTTAACTGTAAAACTAGAGAACCCATATTTTTGAACCATGGTTAATCTACCCCAAAGTTTTAATAAGACAGTAAAAATTGCATACATAATTCTATTAGAAAATTGAAAATTGCATACATAATTCTGTTAGCAAATGAACTGCAAAATTTTGCACTTTCTAATACCCATCTCTGTCTCTCTGTTTTGAAATGTTGGCCTATGGTAATATCTATAGCCAATAATATAACAACTATGTCAATGTTAGCTTACTTAGGAAAAGAGAATCCTAGAAAAACACATTCGCTCACGTTCTTTGCTGTTATATATATCTAAAGCGCAAACTGTGTATTTCTCCGAGGTGCAGCAATATTATATTAAACTAAAATTCCATGCAAATGAAGTATTTTCTTATATGTCAATGAAATATTTTCTCATATGTCATACTTGGAAAAGAACATTTTAAAATTGTTTATGGTTAATGTAAATCAACCTGAAGATATTTCTAATAATTTAGAAAAACCTTCTGTAAATGTTCCTCTTCCATATTGGAAAGTCAGAACTGTTGCCATAAACCTTAGAAGAGCCAACCAGAGTTTAGCATTTGTAAAGATTTGCCATACTTTCTGAATCAGTGTCATTTTCTATGTCTTATTTTGTGCATGTGCGCACGCGCCCACACAAATATTGCTACAAAAAAGGGTCATGATCCAGATTTCTGGTGACAAGTAATGGGGCCCTCATATGCGCTAAAGCTTTTCCTACCTCCAAAAATTTCAACTAAAATTGCTGTCTCCTTTTCTACCTCTGCACCTTTCCTGAACTTCAGACATGTCTTGAAAACTTGCTCTTTGCTTTAGGATGATGTTTCCTTTCCTTTTTATATTTCCTCTTATGACAAGAAAGTGCCATTGTTCATTTCCAAACTCTATAAAAATGCAATCCCATATCCGTTATTTTCTCAGGCCCTCAGAAAGTGGGTCAAATGACACTTGGAACACATTTCATAATGATGAGACTTTAAATAGAGACTTGTAAATCAGATTTACTTCCTATAGATTACTTGGTTCAGAGAAGCTCATGGTAGTTTCAAACATAATGTCCAGCTTTCATTGAAATCGTATCTATAAATTTTGAGGAAAAAGAAGAAATCAGAAAATAAGAAATAAAAGGAAAAGAAGATGGAGGAGAAAAAGAAAGAGGGGGAAGGGCAGGAGGAGAAAAAAGAGGAAGAAGAAAGAAGAAAATTAATACTCTTTAACTCACTCTGAAAGCCTTTTTTATATTTAAGCTGGGTAGAAATTGTGTAAGTAATATGAACATACCTGAGATATTAGCCACTGTCTCTATTACTTTAAGAGAAAATGAATTTAGGAGTTAGCTGGCTGATTGACACTATTAATTGGTGGTGCCATTTTTGCAGCTGGTTTCACATGTTAGCATGAAAGACAAAGGTTCAGAACTTCATGGTCTACCTCTTACAGCCTTTGTACGTAGCCATAACTATTCACGCAAATTCAATTGAAAATAGAGGAAATGTAATACTTCCTTAAAGATTGCAACTTTTATCCATTTAAACCTATTGACTTTTGCAAAAGTATGTTATCTCTGTCTCGTATTAAGTATAAATTTGTCTTCAGTTACTCCATAGTTTATATTCCGCTGTATTAGTTCTGTGAAATGCCACTCCTGATTTTTTTTCTCATTCTGGGATGGAAATGTCTTTGTCTATCCCGTCATTTCTTATTTCATTTATTTTACTGGGATTGTTGTGATGACATGTGCTAGCCAACTTCTGCAGATTTGATTGATAGGAAAATTGAGAAGATGATTTGGGCCAGCACTAAAAATAACTCACTAAATATCTAAAGTGCCCGAAGACCACTGTAATGTCCTCTGAAAACCTACTTACTGTAAAGGATATGTGTTTCATTTGGGGTTTTTAAGAGTGGAGAGCCACATTTAGAAGAAGTGACCTAAAAGTTTTCAGCTTCGCTTATGCATTAAAGCATGCTTCTTCATTTTAGGATGAATGTGGCAACCTAAAGAATAGCCTAAATAATACTAATTGTAGTTCAGCCTCAGATATTTAGCATGTGATGTTTATCACACATGTGATGTAAATTGCATGGCTCCAACACATGTCATGTTTTTTTCCTTTCCTCTTTAATGTACTTTATTTTACCTTTATTTTGTGTTACTACAAACAACTCTGAATCAAAGAACACGCAAATAAATAGCAACTGTGTTCTCAATGAGCACCGTGCGAAAATAAAATCCTCCATCTTCCAAAAGGTGTGAAATGCTGTGACTGCCATGAACATCTCTTCTCAATCACTTTCAGGCTTGGATGATGCGCCTGAGAAGTTCTTACTTCCCAAGTACACTAAGTTTTGTTGAGTATGAAATCGCCCCAACTCTTGTGGCTTAAAGCAACAACGGATTTTATTTTTTTCCCAAGTTGATGCATTCACTGGGAAGGTCTCATGTAGGCAGCCCAGTTGGTCCCTGGTTAGCAACAGCTTGGTTGGGTGTATGTTGCTTCGAACCCTGTCCGGCAGCCGATTCAATGTCAGCAGGGGAGTGGGGATGAAGATGGGTTGACTAGCGTTTGTCATTATCCACTGACAGTTTAGCTCCTTAACACACTTGATACCAGAGTGCTCAGAGGCAGTGAATTCAGGCATGCCTCAACTCATGAGCACATTGTCTTTCCTTCCCTGTCACATTTCTGTGGATCCAATCAAGTCACATGACTAAAGCTCCAGGCCCATGTAGTGATGAAATACCAAAGGACAGAATAAAGGGATGTGTTATTGTCATTTTGCAAGTTCATTTTTATACTCATTAAGAGATAAGGTTGCCAGAGAGATGGCCTATTTACAAATATTGATTTATTTAATTACTAATTTCTCAAAATATTCTTAACATGTGCTGGGTTCCAGAGATATATTGGTAAAAATAAAAGATATGAAGCCTATAGCCTACAGGTTGAAGGTTTTAGTATGTTCGACCCCATTGAGAAAATAGCATCTCACATGCCAAATGACAATTAAAAGATTATAGATGGAAGAGTGCTGATTCTCTTGATACAGTCTTCATTATACAGGATCCTATATGACTTTTATTTTAAGATGGTTAAAAAGTTAACTCTGATCTACTACATCCAGAGGATGTTTAATTCTACCAAAAATTGCACCTATGCTCATTCGTTTGCCTAATAAAAGAGTTATTTTAAGAATTGTCGGAAGCATTTTTATTTTTCATTTATTTTTTTAATTTTTTATTCTAATTGAGTTTTTATTTTTTAATACGAAATTTATTGTCAAATTGTATTTTTTATTTTTTAAAGGACCACTCATTTTCTGTTTTTTTTCTTTATGTTTATTTTTGAGAGAGAGAGAGAGGGAGAGAGAGAGAGAGCACGCACACATGTGTGCCAGGGCCTGCACGAGGGGGGAAGGGGCATAGGGAGTGGCAGCGGGACATAAAATCTGACATGGGCTCCGCGCTAACTGCAGAGAGCCTGATGCAGGGCGTGACCTCAGGAACCAGGAGATCATGACCCAAGCCAAAGACACAACGTCAACGAACTGAGCCACCCAGATATCCCAACACAAACGGTTTTTAAAAAGAACTGGTTCACACAACTCCCTCTCATTCCCAGTGGCAAAACATGGCCATAATAACAAAGTAGAATATCAGGTTATAAGAGGCAGGTCATTATAAGGGTCACACAAACCAAAGGGAAAGATTTTTCTAACTTGAAAAAAAGGAGAAAATACATAAACACATATGCCATTTCTGGCCCAAGGCTTTTAGGAAGTGAGTGAACAATGTATGCAGGCCGTTGATTAAACAGGAATATTAGCAGTTTCCCATTAAAGAAACAAGAAATTGTACTTGGGTTTGTTTATTAGCCAGCCTGGCCCACCCTGACAAGTAAGTGGTTTAATGGAAAGAGTTTAGGGTTAGAAATCAAGATCATAGTCTGTATCTATCATGATGTAGCTGCATGTTATAAAACGATCATTTTTGTGGCTGGTTTTCTCATTAATAAAGTGTGGAAATGGAATTCTAAATGATCTATAATTTCTAATTTCAAGTCCCAAATAATGTTTGAAATGGATTCCCACAGTTTATTAAACCAGGGCTATGTATGGATAATGCTTGCCTAATATTTATTGAATATTAGGGTAGAAAACATATATTCCTTGGTATTATAATAGATTTTTATGATAAAGCAAGTAGGAGTGTAACTTTAGACAAAAGTTTTATTTATTTATTTTTTTTTTAATTTTTTTTTTCAACGTTTTTTATTTATTTTTGGGACAGAGAGAGACAGAGCATGAACGGGGGAGGGGCAGAGAGAGAGGGAGACACAGAATCGGAAACAGGCTCCAGGCTCCGAGCCATCAGTCCAGAGCCTGACGCGGGGCTCGAACTCACGGACCGCGAGATCGTGACCTGGCTGAAGTCGGACGCTTAACCGACTGCGCCACCCAGGCGCCCCAAGACAAAAGTTTTAAAGGCAACATTCATTGCTTATCTTAAATCTTTGCTGTTGTATTAGCAATCTATTTTTACCTATTATGTATTATATTACATTAATAGTATACCAATAATTATTTAGTACACTAATATCTCACATTTGTTTTTATATTATAATAATATAATGTATACATATAATTACATATATATTGTTAACAATAATGCTTTTCTGGAAAACCTATTCTCATCATGATGGCTAAACTATACTAAAATGTCATCAACTAAAATGTCTACGTGGGCAAGATAGCCCATGAATTTCATGAATTTATAAATTAAATAAGGTATATGGCAGAGGGGACAGGTGGAGATATTCTGAACTATTGGGTAAAGATTCTCCATAAAGCCTCTCAAAAGCAAATTGTTAGGCTACCCTATAAATGAAGGCTGTTTGTAATGCTTCCCTACTGATTATTCCCTATTATATTCCATGCGATGACTTTTACAAAACATTGTCCAGCAATGCCTTCATTATCTATGTCATAATATCTACATCATCTATATTATTTAGATACGTGAGATATTACCTGAAATCTGTCTCATGGATTTCTACCTCAATTTTTTTTCTCTATTTTGACCCATTCTTTCTGTTTCTAGTCTGTCTTTGAAATAATCATTTGTGATTAGCATTTTATCCTATTTATATAATAGTTTATCCCAAACCCTGTTATTATTTTGAGGACTTTGATCCATCAAGAAGCCTGATATTCTTGTAGCCCACTGTTTTCTACCTCCCCCCCCCCCCCGCTACCTTTCTACATGCTCCCTGAAGCATTATCCAAGTCAGTACCCTCTAGCAACCTGGCTAATCTCTAAATGATTTTCCCCATCTCTCTTTCCCTTATCCATATAATTTTCCATAGACACCTATTTAGCTTAACTTTTTCACCCTTATAACTTAATTCCATATAATATTAATTTCTATTAAAATTTTCTCTTGAAATATATTCTAGAATGTCAACGATACAATGATACAGTAACTTCTAAATGCAAAACATTTTCATAGAGTTTATATGGTGAGATAGTTAAAAAAATGATAAGCTCTCAAAAAGAAGTAGCCAGGTAATTGAGGAGCATTTACAACTAGGTAAACCATTGTATAAAAGCATACAAATGTGTGTTAGTCTTGTTTCAAGGATGAAAGGAAAGTGAGAAATCAGTAGGTCCAATAACTTCATTAAATATAAGAGGAAATCGTTTTCTGTAAGATATTTAATATTTCTATTGGCTAGTGGTAGACATCTGGCTATATAATAATATAAATACAATAAATACACCACTGGAAAAGAAAACAAATACATCCCTGAAAAAATAAAGCTGAAACAAAAAATACATAAAAATTATTTTTCTTTTTGTTTATTTATAAAAATATGTTTGAGATAAGGTTTAGTTTTTAAATATAGACTTACATTTAAAAAATAGGGAAGCCAAAGGCACACTGGGCATGCCAAGATAGTTAAGTATTTATGCAATGTTGTCCTAAACATGTTTTGTGCTCTATTTTGTCATATATATGACACAAATTTTCCTTAGCATATATTAGTGAGAATTCTTACATTTGGATACAGCATCAATTCAAATTGCCTAAAAATCATTCATTATTTTATTTAACTCGGAAGTTCAGAGAATAGTATGGCTTTAAGGATGTCTGGAGCCGGATACTCAAATGGAAGAAACATCAATTCCTCAACCCCAGGATGTGCTTCCTTTCCCTGTGGCTTCCTTCACGGGTATGATTCCATCTTATTTATGTTAAATAAATAGCCAAAAGAAATGTGAGGTTATGACTTTATCAATGTAACGAACTCAAAGAGAGAAAGAACCAAAATTCTTGGGATGGAATCTGATTTGGTTTAGACTGGGCTACACAGCTACCTCTAACCTAATCGTCAGGGCTGGAATAATCAAATATACTGCCTGGTTAGTTCAGGTCTGGATATTTGCTCATGTTTGGAGATGAGGAATATTTCAAGTATTCCATTCAGTTCACTGGAAGTGAAAACGAGAAAAAGAACCAGAGTACTGTTACCAGAAAGGCCACAAAAATTGGTTGGGCAAATACAGAAGTTTTCTATTATTATACGTCATTAGAACAATATAGGGCATTATATATATATATATATATATATATACCATAGAACTTATATGTTATATATTTGTAATTATTTGATTATTGATAAATATATAATATATAGTTGCATGTATTATATATTACATTATATATAATTATATAACATAAATGTTATATATATTATAGCAAAAATAACAATATAGTAGATATTAATGAATTAATATCTAATAATTAATATATACATTATTAAGAAAAGCAAATATTAGAAGCATGAAATAAACTATCACTTATAGTGCATTTGCTCCAGTATGAATAAAAAGCATGTACACTGGGACTTGTATAGGTGTACATTTATTTGTTTACTTTGGGGGGTGATAATTTACATTTTTTTTTCTTTCTCTTTTTATAGTTTCAAGTTTTTATTTAAATTCCAGTTAGTTGCACCAAGTGTAATATTAGTTTCAGGAATAGAATTTAGTGATTCATCACTTATATGTAACACCCAGTTACATATAAAAATATAAAAATATAAAATTAAAATATAAAAATATAAAAAATATTAAAAAAACTTAAATTTTTTTTTTTAATTTTTTTTTCAACGTTTTTTATTTATTTTTGGGACAGAGAGAGACAGAGCATGAATGGGGGAGGGGCAGAGAGAGAGGGAGACACAGAATCGGAAACAGGCTCCAGGCTCCGAGCCATCAGACCAGAGCCTGACGCGGGGCTCGAACTCACGGACCGCGAGATTGTGACCTGGCTGAAGTCGGACGCTTAACCGACTGCGCCACCCAGGCGCCCCAAAAAACTTAAAATTTTAATGAAAGATAATTGTACCTTATAACTAACTAGGTTTTATTCAATTATATTATTTTCCTACTTTGTTATTCTATTTTAATAAGGTATTTTCCGCAATGTTACTTAAAGACAAGACATGATGCTGGGTTATACATAGTATCTTCTACCTTAACTACATGAATACTCTAATTCCTACCTTAACAATGTATTTTCATTAAAGAAGTGAATAACTCTTTTGTTAGGAAACAAAATCAATTAAGTAAAGCCTGATGTAACTATGTAAGTGTTCATTTAGACATTAAAATTAGCTTGTCTTTCAGAATATACCTGAGAAATAGGGCTCAGGTTAAATAGTACATTTTGAAGCCTTACATGTATTAGATTTATTTATTTTTTTAAGTAGAGTTGACATGTAATATTATATTAGTTTTAAGTGTACAATGTAGCGATTTGGCAGTTCTATACCTTAACCAGTATTCACCATAATAAATGTAGTTACCATCCATCACCATACAAAGTTATTACAGCATACTGTAACTGGAAGCTTGTACCTTTTAATCCCCATCATCTATATTGCCCATCCCTTCCCTCTGGCAACTGCCAGTTGGTTCTCTGTATTTATAAGTCCGTTTCTATTTCTTTGTTCATTTGTTTTGTTTTGTTTTGTTTTGTTTGATTCAACATATAGGTGAAGTCATGGTATTTGTCTTCCTTTGTCTGACTTACTTCACTTAGCACCATACCCTCTGGGTCTATCCAAGCTGCATGAATGGCAAGATTTATTCTTTTCAATGGCGGAATAGTATTCTATCACACATATATACATCTTCTTTATCCATTCATCCAGTGATAGTCACTTGAGTTGTTTCTGTATCTTGGCTACTGTAAATAATGATGCAGTAAACATAGGGGTGCATAAACCTTTTCAAATTAGTGTTTTTGCTTTCTTTGGGTAAATACTCAGTAGTAGAATTACCGGATTATATGGCAATATCTATTTTTAATATTTTAAGGAATCTCCACACTGTTTTCAACAATGACTGCACTTGTTTACATTCCCACCAACAGTGCCTAAGGGTTCCCTTTCCTCCACGCTCTCCCCAATACTTGTATTTCTTGTAATTTTGATACTAGGCATTTCTGACTGGTGTTAGTTAATATCTCAGTGTGGGTTTGATTTGCATTTCCCTGGCAATTAGTGATGCTGAGCATATTTTCTTGTGTTTGTTGGCCATCTGTGTGTCTTCTTTGGAAAAGGGATTTAATTATTTAACATTATTTAACATTGTGCATTCTTCAATCTTCAGTCACTAAGTCTTGTTGGATATTTTCAAAATAAAATATCAAAATGATAAAACTTAGATTTTATTTACCTTAATAATTTTAGTAATTTTTATCCCTAAAAATCCCATAAATATCTATGAATGTAATCCTTTTGCTGCAGCTTAGAAATTTTTCATCCAATGTTAAGCAGTGATCGTTTTTTGATTTGGTAGGGGGTCAGTTTTGACAGCAGATGCCCTGCATTAAAAATAAAGTGTGTGATATTTAGAGAAATGTTCTTCTCTTTTACTATCTTCTACTCCTGAAAAAAATAGTCTCCCTAAGGCACTTCATTTTTTGAAATTTAAGATAATGGAAGAGCATGTTTATTCTCTATTAGGAGCAATAAAAACTTTTATTTCCAGTACCTTCAAATTTGTTCTGCATTTATTTTAAAACACTAAGCACCCCCACACTATTTCAGTATTCAGCTACTCAAAGTTTGTTTCTGTCTCCAGTATTCTGTTGTTGTTCTTGGTATTCTGACACATTAAAAAGAGAGCATATAATGTTAACATAGTGCATTTATTAAAGATAAATCCTATTTATTTATCAAGGAGAACAAATAAGTCATATACCAAGAGAATTGCTTTTGGAAATATGAACTGATGAGTGATTTTTTTTGATCTCATGATACCCCTTCTAAAAAAAGCAATCTGATATGACTTTCATTATTTCTTTTTAACTATCATGAAAATAATACACACATGTGTTTATCAGAATTCATGAGTACTTGAATTAGCACATGTACATAATTTATTTACTTTTCCTTTAGGAATATGATTTTATCTCTCCACATAGTGACTATGATGAATGGTATCTCTTGTCTTATGAGTGTATATCTTAAGTGCATATGTCTCTTCTGATACAAATATTTTTACATCCTTATTTTTTGTCCTTATAATGGATAGTGTGCATTTACTGACATAAATAACATACAAAAGTTAGTGGAAAACTATTTTTCTCTAGGCATCATGTTGAGAAATGTACATTTACCTCTTGATTTCTGTAAAAAATCTTCAAATATGAAGTATAGTGTCCTCAGATGAGAAAACTCGTGTTCACGGAAGCCAGGCAACTTGTCTATGTTAATAGAATTACTAAATCTTAGCATTTATATGATAAGCCAGGTTTCACTGGCTAAAATCTACATTCTTTCATGGGCCACCTTTCCTCTTTCTCTCTCTATCTCTCTCTACATCTCCACACACATACACATGCACACGCCACACACACCATTGACCTAAATAAAAAGGTAAACTTACACAAGATTGAGAAGATGAGTTTATGTGGGAATAGCACAGGAAATGCAGTACTAAAAAAAAAAAAAAAAAGTAAAAAGCGAAAAGATGTCTAATCAACAGCTTCAACCTTAAAATACTGGGGAAATAGATAAAACTAAACTTACAGCAAGCAGAAATCAGGAAATAACAAAAATGATTAGGATGGACATTAAAAAATAGGGAGTAGGAAAATGCAGTAAATAAGCAAAACTGAAATGTAACTCTTATTTATTTTTTATTTTTTTTAATTAATTTATTTTTTAATGTTTATCTTTGCGAGAGGGAGAGAGACACAGAGTGAGTGGGGGAGGGCAGAGAGAGAGAGGGAGACCGAAGCTGCAGCAGGCTCCAGGCTCTGACACCAGAATCAAAATCACAAACCATGAGATCATGACCTGAGCTGAAGTTGGACGCTAAACAGACTGAGCCACCCAGGCACACCGTAAACTTATTTTTTTTTTAAAGAGCAACAAAATGACAAACACTTAGCTAATTTTACCAAGCAAAGAGAGTGAGAGCACAAGACACCAAGGGAGAGAAGACAAATTACTAAAATTAGAAATGAAAGAGAGAACTTCATTATTGCCATTATAGAAACAAAGAAGAATGCTATAAAAATAGGGGAATACTATAAAAACTGCTTACCAACTTAGATGAAATGGATAGATTTCTAGTAAGACACAAACTATAAAACTTGACACAATAAGAAACAAATAATCTAAGTAGACCTAATTAGTAAAGCCATTGTACTGGCAATTAAGAATCTTCCTACAAATAAAATGTCAGGAAAAAATAGCTTAATTATTGTGTTCAATCAAACATTTGAAGACAAATTAATACCAACAATTCTTAAACTTTTCCAAAAAATAGAAGAAGGGACACTTCCCCATTGATGATATGAGTTCACTATGTACCCTAATAACAAAACCAGACAAAAAAAAATCACAAGGAAAAAATCACAGATCACCACCTTTAATGCAAAAAAAATTCTGAACACAACACTAACAAACCAAATCTAGCAATGTATAAAAAGAATTATACACCATGACAAAGTGGAATTTATCACAGAAATGCAAGGTTAGTTTAATAATAAGAAAATCGATCAATGTAATCACCGTCTTAATAAAATGAAGGACAAAATCTGCATGGTTATCTACATAGACTCAAAAAAAATTGACAGAAATCTACTCCTTTAAGCAAATAAATTAAAAAAAATATTCTATAATCTAGGAATAGAAGGGAACCTCCTCATTCTGAGAAAAAGCATCTATGAGAAATCTACAGCTAGCTGAGTGTGAGAGACTGAATACATTTCCCCTAAGGTCAGGAACAGAATGTGTGTTCTCTTGGCACTTCAACTGGACATTCTAGGCAGGGCAATCATTCAGTCAATCAATTGATAAACAAGTCATCCAGATTGGAAAGAATAATTAAAACTATTTCTATTTACAAATGCAATAATCTGTTATATCAAAATTCCTTACAAGCACATTAGAAACTATTAGAAGTTACTTATTAGTTCAACAAAATTGTGACACAAATATCAACGTAAAAAATATCAACGGCATTTCTATACACTGACATACATAAAATTATAAACACTATTTTATTTAGAAAAATTTCTAAAAGTACAATTGCAAGACAGAGTGGTAAGAAATTACTTTTTCCCACTTGCATAAAATTTTAGATGACTTATTTTTGTTTGATTTAACTTCATTTTTTATTTTTTAAAATTTACATCCAAATTAGTTAGTATATAGTGAAGCAATGATTTCACTAGATTCCTTACTGCCCCTTACCCATTTAGCCCATCCCCCCTCCCACAACCCCTCCAGCAACCCTCAGTTTGTTCTCCATATTTTTGAGTCTCTTTTGTTTTGTCCCCTTCCCTGTTTTTATATTATTTTTGGTTTCCCTTCCCTTATGTTCATCTGTTTTGTCTCTTAAGGTCCTCATATGAGTGAAGTCATATGATTTTTGTCTTTCTCTGACTCATTTCACTTAGCATAATACCCTCCAGCTCCACCCACGTAGTTGCAAATGGCAAGATTTCATTCTTTTTGATTGCCCAGTAATACTCCATTGTGTGTGTGTGTGTGTGTGTGTGTGTATACACACACACACACACACATATATACACACACATATGGGCACTTTCCATACTTTGGCTATTGTTGATAGTGCTGCTATAAACTTGGGGGTGCATGTGTCCGTTCAAAGCAGCACACCTGTATCCCTTGGATAAATGCCTAGTAGTGCAATTGCGGGGTCGTAGGGTAGTTTTATTTTTAATTTTTTGAGGAACCTCCATAGTGTTTTCCGGAGTGGCTGCACCAGCTTGCATTCCCACCAACGATGCAAAAGAGATCCTCTTTCTCTGCATCCTCGCCAACATCTGTTGTTGCCTGAGTTGTTAATGTTAGCCATTCTGACAAGTGTAAGGTGATATCTCATTGTGGTTTTGATTTGTATTTCCCTGATGATGAGTGATGTTGAGCATTGTTTCATGTGTCGGTTGGCCATCTGGATGTCTTCTTTGGAGAAGTGTCTATTCATGTCTTTTGCCCATTTCTTCACTGGATTATTTGTTTTTGGGTGTTGAGTTTGATAAGTTCTTTGTAGATTTTGGATACTAACCCTTTATCTGATGTGTAGATGACTATTTTTTAAACATCAAATTATATGCTAGGCTTATTCAAGGTACACTTTTAGGAGCTTGAGAAAAAGTAATACACAAAATACAACATTCCTTTTCTTATGAAGCACTCATTCTTGCTTAAGGAGATAACACAATAAACCAATAAAATATATTATCTCTTAAAAAATGCAATGCAAAAAAGGATAAGTGAGGAGGATAAAGAAATTATGGACTTTAGGACATTTTTTTAGTAAAGTTAAAGACGAACTTAGGCAGAGGATACCTATAGAAATGAACCTCATGTATTGTAAAGTTTTAAAATCCCATATTACCTGGTTCCTCAACATTCCAATGAATAGTATATAGCAAACTGCCCAGGCAACCAAGTGCACCAGTCATAAGGCTAATCTTTGCCACAAATGCTCCTTACTGCTTTCCATAACTCTGACCTAGTGACACGCAAATATACCAATGAAATTCACTCATATCTTTTCCGTGTGTACTTTTACCTGCCCCCTAATGTAAATACTTACTGGAGTGCCTGGGTGGCTTAGTAGGTTAAGCATCCAACTTTGGCTCAGGTCATGATCTCAAAGTTTGTAAATTTGAGCCCTACATTGGGCTCTGTGCTGACAGCTCGAGCCTGGAGCCTGCTTCAGATTCTGTGTCTCCCTCTCTCCCTGCCCCTCCCCTGCTTGTGCTCTGTGTGTGTGTGTGTGTCTCTCTCTCTCTCTCAAAAATAAAAATAAATAAGTAAATAAAAAGAACTTACCTACATGGATCAACTGGGTAGCTCAGTTGGTTAAGTGTCTTACTCTTGATTTCAGGTCAGGTCATGATCCCAGGTTCCTGGGATCAAGTTCTGTGTCAGGCTCTGTGCTCAGGGTAGAGCCTGCTTAAGAGTCTCCCTCTCCCTATGCCCCTCTCCCTTGCAAGTCCTCACTCTGTCCTCAGTTCCTTGGAGCACCTCCCATAAAGTTTCCTGGCTTCTATGCTTCCCCTTCCAGGACCTGTGAGTATAATAAATCCTTTTCCCTTACAAATGCCTGTCCACAATGTGATTCCATTATCGCATATGACCGATCACCCTAAAGCCTCTTTTTAAGTAATATATTATTCTTTACAACATACTTATGGCTTCTTGGAGGAATCACATTGCAGATATTCCTTAGTGAGGAATAAATCACACTCCTCAGAAGCATAAGAGGCAGTAGCCACCTGATCACTAGGCACTGTAGGCAGAGTATTGAGAGCCCATAGTGCTTTTTTAGGGGCCCATAAAATTTTCACATTATAATTTCTTTTAAAGTCAGAAGAAGATGAAGGCAAATGTTCTTTTGCCCATGAAAGATATGCTGTACCCCTGGTAAGATGTTGAGTGAATGAGAGGGGTGAGGTAAAGATAAATTCACCTAGTTGGGAGGTTAGTGGGAAAGATCGCAGAGGTATTTAAGGCCATATTTATACTTGAACTCTTACTCTGAGAGAGATGAGAGTCACTTAGAGAATTCTTAGCATAAATTAACATTTTATTTATTTATTTATTTATTTAATTTTTTTTAAGTAGAGTAAAACCTTGGTTCACGAGCATAATTTGTTCCAGAAACATGCTTGTAATCCAAAGCTCTTGTTTATTTTTTTTTATGTAAAAAATTTTTTAATGTTTATTCACTTTTTGAGAGACAGAGAGAGGGAGGGAGGAGGAGGGGCAGAGAGAGAGGGAGACACAGAATCTGAAGCAGGCTCCAGGCTCTGAGCTGTCAGCACAGAGCCTGACGCAGGGCTCGAACTCACAGACTGAGATCATGACCTGAGCTGAAGTCGGACACTTAACGGACTGAGCCACCCGGGCGCCCCCAAAGCACTTGTTTATCAAAGTGAATTTCCCCCTAAGAAATAATGAAAACTCAGATGATTCATTCCACAACCCAAAAATATTCATATAAAAATGATTACAATACTGTAATATTATATAAAATATTAAAGAAGATACAAAATATAAAGAAAAATAAACAAATTAACCTGCACTTACCTTAGAAAACCTTCATGGCTGGTATGAGAGAGACGAGAAAGAGGAGGGTTATGGTGTAGGACGACTTTCACTATTACTAATGGAATCGCTGTCTGTTAGCTCACAGAATCTTTTTCCACATGGAAGCCATTGTATACACCAGCACAAATGTTGACTGTAGTACAGTATTAATAAACTCTTGTCATATACTGTATTTAATGTAACTGGCAATAAAGCTGCAGAGGAAAGGGTCTGCATCTGCAGGCAGCCTGACCTAGAATGAAGCAAAGCATTCCTAAGCCTACTCTCTTAGGAAAAGCAAAGGACTGAGCATAGGTGCTTTGAAGTGACAGAAACTACACTAGTACAAGTTGTGGGCACCTTGCAACGTTCTGAAAAATCACTGATTTCTGCCAAACACCATGGCCTGAGACCGAGCATCAGAGCATGAGAGGCGATCACCCACAATCCAGCAGCAAGCGAGAGAGGGAACCATTGGCTCAGTTGTGGTCATGTGACATTCAGTGTTGTGTACTATTCATATTGCAAGATGCCTCTCATTTATCAAGTTAAAATGTATTTAGAAATGTCTGCTTATCTTGTGGAACACTTCCAGAACAAGTTACTTATGATCCAAGGTTTTACTGTATATTTATTTATTTTGAGAGAGAGAGAGAGAGAGAGAGCATGCACATGGATGGGGGAGGGGCAGAGAGAAAGGGAGAGAGAGAATCCCAAGCAGGCTCATGCTGTCAGAGCAGAACCCAACACCAGACTTAAACTCATGCACGTTGAGATGATGACCTGCACTGAAATAAAGAGTGGACACTTGAACAACTCAGCCACTCCAGGCACCACTAAATTAACATTTTAAAAGATCAGTATTGCTGTGCTGTAGAGAGTAGATTGTAGAGTCAATGGATAATTGAAGATATTGACAAAATTCGACAGAAATCATCCTCAGAGCAGGATGGTTCTGGTAGAGATGACATAAAGTGATTGCTTACTGAATGCATTTAGAAGAATCAAAATTTCAGAAATAGCACAATTAAACCACTAGATCACTAAAATAGTAATTAGTCAGAGTTTATTCACATAAAAACAGCTCGTGAACTGGGAGCTCTCAATCTGATAGTGGAATAAGGCTCAGGTATATTGTTATAGGATAGCTAATGTAGTAAATATGTGAGGCTGTTTATTCCTTATAGTGACTGCTTATACCATTAGCATTTCCCTAGTGATAGGGGATTGGATAGAAGTGGTTACCTCGCGCCAATTTGGGAGAACGCTGAAGTTTCAGAGGCATTTACAAAAAAGGACCTAACTTTCACTCATTTTGCAAAATAGACTAAATTAAGTCTTGCTTATGTGGCTTAATTGATTTTGTATGCTTGGGAATTTTCAAGCCTTATTTCCATTTTGTATTTAATTTTAACATAAGTTAGAATCAACAGGATTTGCTGTTGAGTCTGGGGTATAAAAGAGAGTATAGACAGATGTACTTCATTCTCCTAACTAAAAGGAAACTGGGAATCAGCTATTATCTGCCTCCCATTAATGTCTCCACGAAAGGCCACAGCTTCTTTCCTAAGTTCTTTATCTTAGCATAAGCTGCTGATTCTCTATTCACACAAATAAATAGAGCAACGGAAACTAAACGTAGTAATGGCTGAAGAGTGAAAATGATAACAGCATATGAGTTTTTTGCGTGTTTTCTTTTCTGCAATTTTTTTTTTTTTTTTTGTATGTTAAGATCATTGACTCCTCAGTCCTCTGTCATGGTGTTAGAAGCAAATGCAGGGAATATCAGCTGTGGTCAAAATTATGTCTATGCCTGTGATTTTCAAACAAACAGTGCCATCACAGCAGGGGAATGAGCTTGTCGAGAAAGGAAGTGCTTGATGGGCAGAGGCCACCAGGAGTGTTTGGAAGACAAGGTGGTGATGGGTAGAGAGGAGGGGGTGTGGGGTGGAACCATACTACCATCTGAACCTTTTACTGAGGATGAGCTCTGCTCCGCTGTAATTAATGGCCCACTGTAGTAGAACATGTTCTTTGATTTGGTTTTTTAGTGGTTCTTTGATCTGTCTCATTCTCTTGCTCTCTTGTGAGAAATAATAGTAAGCATTATGTGAGTTAACTTCCCAAGGGCAAGAAGTGTTTAAAAGAGAAAAACTGACTTTCTAAAATGGAGATCAAAGTCATAACTGTGGCTTCACTAACTGAATGTTCCATGAGCTAAGCCTCAAGCCAGGCTCTGGTTTCTGTAGAAAATAAGAATGCAAATCAGAATGACTTCTAAAACTTAGAGTTTGCTTGAAGTATGTAGGTGTGTATGTGTGAGAATTGTGGTAGATGGGAGTTTCTGCCTAGAGGCTGTGAATTTACACTGGTTATTTTGGTTAAAAAAGAAAAACTGGGAAAATATCCTCCATGGGTTGACACGGTAAAGCATAATGGTATTAACAGGTCAAGAAACTTCTATTATCTTACTGTAAATTGATTTGTTTTAATTACAGCTCAAAGGAATTATCAGAGAAACTCCTGGCAACAGAAGCGATTAGTCAAAAAGGATTGAGGTGTCCCACCTAACTTCATTTTTAAGACAATATGTTTCATATTTGTAAAGTTAACGAGGAGTCCGGATGGCGATGATAGTGAGGACACTTTATAATATCGGTGAATGAAGTCTTCCAAAGAAGACAGACTCTAGCCCCTCGCTGCCTTTTCCACATAGCACTTTGCCCGTGGCTGGAGTTTGCTTTAGTCTCTGGCTCTTCTGTTGACCTGATTAGCTTAACTCAATATTTAAATTTTATTTATTTATTCATTACTCGCTTCTACCAATTTCCCAAAAGGATTTCAGGTGAGTGTAACTGAAAGGGCCTTAACAGAACCCTAGGCATTGTTCCTGCTTTTAATTTACAAATCATTGACACATCTGTATAGGATGGCCTTATCAGGTCTCTAGAATTTTGCATTTTATAAATGGTATTTATATTATTTATCCTGAGATGTTCTCTCTGCATATCTACTTGTAGTTTTGATTTTCATTTGGGATCTTGAATTTACATGTTCTGCACACCAGTATTTCTTATTTGTTCACTCACATTTAACCTACTACCAAGAAAAAAAAAAAGTTTTTCAAAAGTGAAATGTTTTTCAAATATAAAATCTGACAAAAAAGTATTGAGTAGTTGAAATATTATTTGATCTTATTCAATTGAGAATGTTTTGGGAGTAAGAAGGGGAAAAGTTTAGATCATGGCACTCAAGCTAACATCTGAAACAAGTTATCAACTTACCAACTGTAACGACGTATCATTCTGTGAATTTAGACAGGCCTAAGTTGCCAAAACTCTTATTTTTATTGTGGTGCAGACTGTGGTTCTCAAACTTTAACATGATTCAGAATCTCTTGTAGCACAGATTGTTGGGTTCCACATCCAGTGTTTTGCTTCAATATTAGGGTTCTGTCTGGGAATTTGTTTTTCTGTATCAGCTTCTCAAGTGAAGGTGATTTTATAGGCTTGAGAACTACAGATAGCGTAAATTACACCAAAGTTAAAATAATTATTTAACTCTTAAAAATTGTCCTGGACCAAAAAAAAAAAAAAAGCATGAAGTATAGATTTTGATCTAAGTTATGCTACCATCTATAACTTTGTGCAGGTTCTTTTCAAGGCAAGTCTACGATTCGTGGCAGGATTTTTTAACATTTAAAAGCTAAATGCAAAGCACTTCAGTTCTAAAACCTGTGCCATGTATAGAGAGGAAGAAAAGGCTTGTCAAGACAGAATTCCATTTCATTGTGCCTATTCTAAAAAATAGAGTCTTTAATTTTTTCACACTTTATAACATAATACCGGTCAAGAATAGGTAAATTAAAAATATGTGGTAACGAAATAACTTAAACCCAAATGTTTATAATTCTAACACACACCCAGTAATAATAATTTTGATGATTAACATTACAGATTCTATGTATGTGTGTATACATTTATGTATATGTTGACCTACCATTTCATTTTATTATTTTTTTTTAAAGTTGAATAATTTTATTTCTTACAATCTAGAAACCTCATTTTTGAAATATAGTTTTTTCTTTTCAAATTTTTATTTAAATCCCAGTTAGTAAACATACAGTACAGTATTGCTTTCAGGAGTAAAGAATTCAGTGAGTCGGCAGTTACATGTAACAACCAATGGCCCATCATACCAACTGCCTTCCTTAATCCCCATCACACATCTAGCCCATCCCCCACCCACACTGGCTATTGTTGACAATGCTGCTATAAACATCAGTGCACAATATTCCTCCCAATTTTTATTCTTGGATTATTTGTGTAAATATTGAATAGTGCAATTTCTGGATCATACAGTAGTTCTATTTTTAGCTTTTTTTGAGGAACCTCCATACTCTTTTCCACAGTGGCTGCACAAATTTGTATTCCCACAAACAGTGCAAGAGGGTTCCCCTTTCTCCACATCCTCAGCAACACTTGTTTTCTGTGTTGATAATGATAGTCATTCTGACTGGTGTGAGGTTATATCTCATTTTGGTTTGGGTTTGTATTTCCCTGATGGTGTGTGGTGTTGAGCATCTTTTCATGTGTCCATTAGCCATCTGGATGTCTTCTTTGGAAAAAATATCTGTTCATGTCTTCTATCCTTTTCTTCACTGGATTATTTGTTCTTTGAGTGTTGAGTTTGGTGTTTCTTTATAAATGTTGGATACTAACCTTTTATCAGATATGTCATTTGAAAATATCTTCTCCGATTCCATAGGTTGCCTTTTAGTTTTGTTGATTGTTTCCATTGCTCTGCAGAAGTTTTTTATCTTGATGACGTCCCAACAGTTCAGTTTTGATTTAGTTTCCCTTACTTCTGGCCATGTGCCGAGTAAGAATTTGCTACAGCTGATGTCAAAGAAGTTGCTGCCTGTATTCTCCTCTAGAATTTTGATGATTTCCTGTCTCACATTCAGGTGTTTCATCCATTTTGAATTTATTTTTGTGTGTGGGGTAAGAAAGTGTTCCAGTTTCATTCTTCTGCATGTTGCTGTTTTCCCCAAAGTCCCATTTGTTGAAAACACTGTCTTTTTTTCCAGTGGATATTCTTTGCTGCTTTGTCAAAGATTAGTTGATCATATAGTTGTGGGTCTATTTCTCAGTTTTCCATTTTGTTCCATTGATCTATGTGTCTGTTTTTGTATCGGTACCATACTGTCTTGATGACTATAGCTTTGTAAGACAGCTTGAAGTGCAGAATTGTGATGCCTCCAGCTTTGCTTTCCTTTTTCAGGATTGCTTTGGCTATTCAGGGTCTTTTGTGGTTCCATACCAATTTTAGGATTATTTGTTCAGGCTCTGTGAAAAATGCCAGTGGTATTTAGATAGGGGTCACATTAAATGTGTAGTTTGCTTTGGGTAGTATAGGCATTTAATGTTTGTTTAACATTTGTTCTTCCAGTACATGAGCATGGAATGTTTTTCCACGTTTTGTGTCTTCTTTAATTTCTTTCATAAGTGTTGGTTTTTCAGGGTAAAGATCTTTTACCTCTTTGGTTAGGTTTATTCCTAGGTATCTTTGTTTTTGGTGCAATTGTCAATGGGATCAATTCCTTGATTTATTTTTCTGCTGCTTCACTTTCAGTGCATAGAAATGCAACAGATTTCTCTGTACATTGATTTTATATTCCGCAACTTTGCTGAATTCATGTTCTAGCAATTTTTGAGTTTGACTTTTTTCTTGATGACTTGGATGCCTTTTATTTCTTTTTATTTTCTGATTGCTGAGGCTAAGTCTTCCAGTACTATGTTAGAAAGTCGTGGTGAGAGTGGACATCCCTCTCTTGTTACTTACCATAGGAAAAACTCTGCGTTTCCCCCCCATTGAAGATGATATTAATTAGCTCTGGGTCTTTCGTATATGGCCTATGTGATGTTGAGGTATGCTTCATCAATTTCTACACTATTGAGGGTCTTATCAAGAATGTATGCTGTATTTTGTAAAATGCTTTTTCTGCATCTCTTGACAGGATCATATAGTTCTTACCCTTTCTTTAATTAATGTGGTGTATCACAATGATTGACTTGCAAATACTGAACCACCCTTGTACCCCAGGAATAAATCCTATTTGATCACGGTGAATAATTGTTTTAATGTGCTGTTTGACTTTGCTATGTGCTTTAACTGTTTTAACCTGCTGTTTTATTTGCTAGTATCTTGTTGTGAAGTTTTTCATCAATGTTCATCTGAGATCTTGGCCTATAATTCTCCTTTTTTAGTGGGGTCTTTGCCTGACTTTGGAATCAAGGTAATCCTGGCCTCATAGAATGAGTTTGGAAGTTTTACTCCCATTTCTATTTTTGGAACAGTTTAAATGTCTGGTAGAATCCCCCTTGGGAAGCCATCTGGCCCTGGACTGTTGTTTGTTGGGAGATTTTTGATTGCTGATTCTTTGCTGGTTATGGGTCTGTTCAAATTTTCTCTCTTTTTTTTTTTCTCTTTGATTTTTGGTAGTTTGCAGTTTTTAGGAATTTATCCATTTCCTCCAGATTACCCAGTTTGTTGGCATATAATATTTCATAATATTCTCTTATGAATTTTTGTATTTCTAGTTTGTCTGATGTTAAATATGGCTACTCCAGCTTTCTTTTGATGTCCATTAGCATGACAAATGATGCTCCATTCCTTCACTTTCAATCTGCAGGTGTCTTTAGGTCTAAAATGAGTCTCTTGTGGGCAGCATATAGATGGGTCTGGTTTTTTTTTTTTTTTATCTATTCTGATATTCTTGGTCTTTTGATTAGAATACTAAGTTCATTTATTATCAGAGTGATTGTTGAAACACATGAATTTAGTGCCATTGTATTACCTGTAGAGTTGGCATCTTGGGTGATGTTCTTTGTTTCTTCCCAGGCTTTGTTGCTTTGGGTCTTTTTTCCTCCCACTCAAGGAGTCCCCTTTAATATTTCTTGCATGGCTGGTTTAGTGGTCACAAAATCCTTTAGTTTTTATTTGTTTGGGAAACTCTTTTCTTTTCCTTCTATTCTGAATGATAGACTTGATTGATAAAGCATTTTTGGCTACATATTTTTCCCATTCATTACATTGGGTATATCCAGCCTTTATCTTCTTGGCTGCCAAGTTTCTATGGACAGATCTGCAGTGAATTTGATCTATCTTTCCTTATTGATTAAGGGTTTTATTTCCCCCCTGATGCTATCAGGATTCTTTCCTTGTCTTTATATTTTGTAAATTTAACTATGATATGTCTAGGTGATGGCTGTTTTTTACTGAATTTAATGGGAGTTCTCTGTGCTCTTGGATTTCGATGTCTATATACTTCCCAGTAGGAGGGCAGTTTTCAGCTATAATTTGCTCAAATAAACTTTCTGCTACTATTTTTTTTGGTCTTTGTTCATATTCTGGGACTCCCATGATACAAATGTTTTTACATTTTAAGAAGTCTCTGCCTTTGTGATCCAATTTCTTTCCTTCCCTCTTCTTTTCAGCTCATAATTTTCCATAATTTTATCTTTTCTGTCACTGATTTGTTCCTCTGCTTTGTCAATACTCACTATCATGGTATCCATTTGGGTTTGCATCTTGGCTATAGCATTTTTTATTTTAGTCTGACTATATTTTAGTTCTTTTATCTCTGCAGGAAGGGATTCCCTGGTGTCTTCTATGCTTTTTTTTCAAGCCGAACTATTATCCTTATCATTGTTGTTTTAAATTCTAGTTTCAGACATCTTACTTATATCTATATTGATTAAATCCCTGACCATAATTTCTACTTCCTGTTCTTTCTTTTGGAGTGAATTCCTCCATCTTGTGATTTTGTCCAGAAAAAACAAAAACACAAACATATATATCCCCAACTCGATCATAGATGTCTTTTGATAGGCTTGCTAAAAGAAGGGAGTGCCAAAAAACTAACAGTTTATATATATATATATATATATATATATATATATATATATATATATAAAACAGTTATATATATATATATGTATATATATATATATATATATATATATAAAATTAAATTAAAAATTAAAAATAAATTAAAAATAAAAATGAAGCTAGAGTCTATTTCCCGGAGAGCTGAAACTGCAGCACTCTGTGATCAGTAGACTTGGTGCCTGTGAGGTGTTTGTGCTAGTCTTTTGGGGAAAGGACCCGTTGCACTGATTCTCAGGCCAACTTGCCCTAGTAGGGATGTACCTGCAGGGTGCCTGGAGCAAGGCTTGGTGTAGCGGTTCTGGTCTCCACTTGGTGGCACTGTTTAGCTCACTGAGGTCAGTCACTGCTGGTGGGTGAGGGGTGATAATGGCTTCATCCTGTTCTTTCATCTCTGGAACAGGGAGCTTGTGCCTGCCCGTTTTCAGGAAGCCTTCACAAATGAGCAAGCTGTGTCCCCGGCTTCCTTCCTGTGTCCCTGACTACCATCAGATTCCCACCTGCACCTGCTCTCCACTTGACCAGCAGCACAGCTCTCCTGTGTTTCATCTCAAGCAAGGCTGGGTGTCAGAACTCTAAACTTCAGAGACCTCCCCACCCCCACCCAAGACATAGTCTTGTGCTGATCCTGTGGGAGAGGGTCTTGCTATCCTGAGGCTGATGCCAGCTTGTCCCAGAAAATGGTCAACTGACCACACAGGGGTTAGGAGCTTACGGTAAATCACAACCTGCAGCCAGCACAGGGGTTTGCTGCCCTCAGCAAGCGTATTTGGTCCTATGATGGTGAACGGGGCAGCTCAATGGCACCCACCAGATCTTTTGCCCCCGGAGAGGCTCTATCACCTCTACTAAATGCACCCCAAGCAGGGGAACAGCTTCTCCTGTGGGACCGAGGAGATCCTCAGAGCACCCCGCTACTGGGTCTCTGCCTTCCTTCCCCACTGGAGCAGTTCCAGGTGCAGTGCTGGCCATGGCACTGACCTCCAGAACTTCAGACTCTGTGCTTTGCAATTTATTTAAAAAAAAAAAAAAAAAGAGGTATTTAAACCATCTCCTTTTCCCAGTCAGTTGCTTTGGGGAAGTTTTTCCTGTGTAATCCCCCTATGTTTATTTTTATTCTTTTTTCACTCTTTCCTTCTCTCTCACTCCTCCCTCCGCAGTCACATCTCCCTTCCCTTTGCATTGCCCACTGCTCTTTTCTCCCCCAAATCAACTCTCTGCAGTTCCTACCTTCCACAAAGGGATCACTTTTTCTGCTTGTAGATGTACATACAGCTTTGCTCGCTCAGTCCTTAAATCAATGTCTTGGGTGTTCAGAACAATTTGATATTTATTTAGCTGTGTTCCAGGGAGGAAGCAAACTTAGAGTCACCCCACTCCTCCACTATCTTAACAAAAACCCCTGACATACTATTTTAATTTTTTTAAGTTTATTTATTTTTGACAGAGACAAGTGCGAGCATGAGCTGTGGAGGTTGAGAGAGAGAGAGGGAGACACAGAATCTGAAGCATGCTCTAGGCTCCAAGCTGTCAGCGCAGAGCCTGATGTGGGGCTCAAGCTCACCAACCATGAGATCGTGACCTGAGCTGAAGTCGGACGCTTATCCGACAGAGCCACCCAGGTGCCCCGACATATTGCTTTAAATTATATTTATTTTACTTCACATATGTAGAAATTACTTATATTTTGTTCAAAAATGTTATTACATAATTTTAAATACTTATATAGTAATCTATCATATCAATATTCTGTTTCTAAACATCTGATTTGGGATATTTATATTTATAATGTAATTAGAAGTTTATGAAACACTCATAATTATATACTTGTTGCCTACACCTATGAAAATATCTACTAAATGCTGCCTGTTTAATCAAAACTGTTTAATCCAGACACATCCACAGCCTGTAAAACTCTCTGTGAATCAAAACATGTTTTATCTAGTATGATTATGTGATCATATGCAACATTTTAAATTCTTTTGCTAGAGTTTTTCCTCCTATTTAAAGTAAGATCTCTATCTACACAGAGTCATAGAAATTCTTACATAATAGTGTTATATTTCTACCAGTCGATAAGCATTTAGTAAATTTCTGCTCTAACGCAGCCTGGATATGATGTGTCTTTGACAAAATACATACCCGCTTAATTTTCTTCCTTCTCAAAGTCCTGTTAAACAACAGGTAAGGTACACATTACCATAAAGCCAAGGATTCTTGACAGTGGACCATGGCAAGGTCTTGTCAGACAGAAACTACTCCTTTAGAGCTACTTCTGGCATGTGGCATTTATTCAGCCAGATGATTTTATACTTACTAGGAATGAGAATTTTTCTGTACTTACAATTTGATTTTTTTTCCTTTATCTCATTTAATTCTTAGTAAATTCTTGTAACTCTCTAAAACAAAACACTATCGATAGCAAATCTATTCAACTCAAAATTCAACATTACCACCCCTCCCCCATTTTCATACCCATTGAGCTGGTTAATGATTTTCTCTGATATCTATCCCAGTCTCACTAGAACACTATTTCTTTCTGTGATTCTTAACCTTAAGTACCTAAAACTGCCTTGGTACCCAACCCAAGAACATTAGGATTCCCCTCCCACTATGATTATCATGTAGGATCTATGAAAAACAGAACCTTGCACAGTGCCTGGCATATAGCAGATGTACAACTAATATTTGTTAAAGAAATTAATAATTTTTGACTTTAAAATTTGGCATATATTTTACTTTTTAACAGCAATTAGTATCATTTCTAAAACTGTATAACCAACTATGAAGTAAATTTAAAAAGTTCTTGTTCTCCCCAACGTACCACTACTCTCCAAACTTAACCACTAATGAATCCTATGAACAAACATTTCATTGTTTCTTAACAATCCCCATCCCTCCTATTGATGTTTTACATAGGAGGCTTCTTGGAAATCTTCTCTAGCCACTTGGAGTCTCTCTCGGATCTATCTTTTTATTTTTTTTATTTTTTTTTATTTTTAGCGTTTCTCATTTCTCAGCTATCTTCCATCAGAGACACTTCACCCGTCCCTCTGCTTGGCAGGTGGTGGTCTTTTTTTTTTTTTTTTTTTTAACGTTTTATTTATTTTTGAGACAGAGAGAGAGAGAGCATGAACAGGGGAGGGTCAGCGAGAGGAAGACACAGAATCTGAAACAGGCTCCAGGCTCTGAGCTGTCAGCACAGAGCCCTATGCGGGGCTCGAACTCACGGACCGCGAGATCATGACCTGAGCCGAAGTCGGCCGCCCAACTGACCGAGCCACCCAGGCGCCCCTCAGATCTATCTTTTATCTTCTATATCGAAATCTTTCCAACTTTTCTTGAATCTCCAGTTTGTGTCTTAGTAGTACTTCCCTTGGTTCTAAATTTGATGGCTGGGCTTGTGAAATTGTTGCCTTTTTTGGAATGTTGGCTGGTTATCAATTTCAGTTTCACCCTGAGTGCGATCTCTCTTTATCCATGTCGGTCCTCAACTCTGAAAGTGCAGGGCCATTTTTCTTTGCCCAAAGAATTTTGTTCTATGCTGGGTTTAAAATAGTAACAATCCTTCTGTCATAAAATATGGACTGTTCTTGGCATTGGGCCTAAAAATATTGCCTAGTCACATAAAGTTTTACCACTTGAAAGTGTATTATTTGTTTTAACATGCCAATCTTAAATGCAGGGACTAAAATGACTTTTAATTTTCAGAACAGTAAACATAATTTAATTGGCTTGCATCCATATTTTCGCCCCCCATACACGCAAAATAGTTTAAATATTGACGCTGAAAAAACTTGGTTTTTTATTTAAAGTTTGGTCAGTTAGTAACAGCAGGAGATTAAGAAGGAGTGAATACACTAGCCAAATGCCACTGCTCTGTAGAAGTTTTTTTTTTTTTTAATGGAAGTTTGTTTCTTCTACTAGGAAACCATGTGAGATTTAGAATTTAAAACTGGGCCCCGAAATTTATGAGTTACCTCACAAAGTAACGTGCTTTAATTTGAGTCTTCGTTGTATATTTCTAAATGTACACAAAATAAATGCCTACTTTATGGACCGTTAGGAAGATTAAGTGAAATGTTACGTGCGATGATTTTTCTAAAATGCATAAAACATTAATTATAATAGCATTTTCCCAAACTTTATTTCATTGTCATCTGGTCTGATATTTCCATTGGTGGGATTGGGGCTAACACACAGAGAAAAATTAATGCAAGTCTCTTGAAGAGGCAAAACCACATGGAATGTTTGAGGACCCCATGTAATTTGGTGAAACTAGAGAGAAGAAATCATGAGAGGATGCAGTGCGAAACACAGCTAGAAATTTACATACCTTTCCCTCATACTCATTAATGAGTAAATGTTTACCACACAGACACTGAACTTACTGACCCCGGGAAAATGCAGTTTCCCTCTAAGTCTAGACCGCCATTGGGCCATCTCTGCCTCTGAGTATGGTATTGGCTGAGACAAAATCCGTTCACTACCTCCCTTTACATTGCTTCTGCACAGACAGAATTATTCTCGTCTTTCTCTGTGGAGCTGTTACAATTTAGTTATAACCTTATCAGATCATTTAACACATTTTATGTGTTTTATTTTTAGAGTTTCATCTCTACCATCACTTCTTAAATGTAGATTTTTCTAGCATAAGAACTTAATTCCTAATCATCTTCCTATGCTCTCAAAGCCTGGAATAGAATACCTTCCAAGTAGGAGGCACACGTTGTGTTTATTAAATTGACTTGTAAAATTTGCATAGTACATTACTATGCTTTACACTGGTTTTCTCGTGATGTTTATTTAGCAGATATTATTGTCATATCATCCAGAGCCCTACACAATTACTACTCATCACTTAAAACATCAGTGAAAGTAGAGGGAGAATTTGCAAGGCATGCTTGCTAATGTTTGGTATATACAGGGATTTTACAAACTAAGTTAGATACATATGAATTATGAATATCTACGTGCGTTACAGAGCATAAGATCTAACTTGTGGGCAGGGACTACAATATTATGAGGGGAACAGAAGCAAGCTCACATCCATAACCTAACTTTTATCAGGAGTAAAGCTGACATTTTAGTCTTGATATTTTCGAGTTCCCTTTTAATGGATTCCAAAGTCAGAGATGAAATAATTTACACTATCTACTGAGTCCTTAAAGTACAGCAAGGGTAACTTACTATAATGGCAAGGGAAAAAAAAGCAATTTCTAAATAGTGACTAGGACTCCACATCCCCAAGAAATAGAGAAGACAATACTCATCATTAAATATTTCAGAAATATGGGAATCCATATATGTTGCCTGATGGTATATTTATTACTTGAAGTAAGAGATTCTTCTAGAGTATACTCATCCTACTAGACAGATGTTAGACAAACTGTATGTTCATCAGCATATAACAATATTTTCTTATTGCTAAAATAGAAGAGGGAGATATATGATTTTTTCAATGACCATATTTTGCTATGAGCCTATTGAATCCATTCTCTGACTTTTACTTTTTATGACTGGGAGAAAAATTATATGCTTATATTTATACAGAATGTACTTTGAGTCCAAACAGAACTAGGTTCAAAATCCAGTTTAGCCATTGACTGTCTAATAAGGGGGAAATTTCTTATAGGTAAATTACAGATGAGGAACTATTCATTAAATCTATCTGACAACAAATAAACTAGGTAATTTATGGAAGACATTGAAGGTACTGTCTGGCACATAAATACTTCATAAAATATGATGATGATGGTGATGATGATGATGCTTGGAATTGTGGAAATTACCATGAAAAAAAAATGGAGTTTTGGAATTATAAGGCTAAGTAGAAAAAAGAAATAAGAACCAGAAGATTATATATGGCATGTGATGTTATTCTGTAATATCCAAAACAAATGACACAAAGCAAGATATTGTGTCAACAATAAAGAATCTGATTCAACTACAAAAATTAAAACAAGTGAATAAAGAATATAAACAGTACAAAATTGGGTTTACTCACGGAGAGGTGAGGGACAGAATATGAAAGAAGCATGTAGAATATGTAAATAATTGCCAATATTAGAGGAGAGGGCAAGAATACTGTCAATAATTGTGATTCATTCTGTTCTCTTACCCTGAATTCCATGAAAACTACAAAAGAAATAAGATTAAACTGCTTTGATAGAAAAGGGCACGGTAAGTGATTGGAAGAGGAATACATAAACATATATTTTAATGTTTCAGAAAGTACTGAATTCAATACGGTCTCTAAGTTATAGGTCCTAACAAATTACTTTCAAAAGTCCCTAATAAGAATTGCAGCTGATTGTGCACTGAATGAGAAAATTGTAGATCAATTATCCAGACATTCAGGATACGACCTGCTCAGGGTTAAGGACATTTTTGGAATTTGGATACGTAGGCCTAGAAAGCTTTAAAAGAGCACGTGCTAAACTGAGGATACTTGATGATGACATAAATATATGTGAGCAGTTTTAAATCATTGTTTTAAAATAGTTTTAATCCTTATTAATGTGGAATATTATTCTAGACAACGGAATATTATTCAGCACTAAAAACAAATGCACAATCAAGTCATGAAAACACATGGAATAACCTTAAATGCATATTACTAAGTGAAAGAAGCCCATCTAAAAAGGTAAATACTGTAAGATTCCACCTATATGACATTCTGAAATAGGAAAAAGAGTGGAGGCAGTAAAAAAGATTAGTGGTTGCCAGAAGTTGCCTGAAGGAAGGGATGCATAGGCAGAGCACAGAGGATGTTTAGGGCATTGAAAATACTCTGTAAAATATCATAACAATAAATACATGTCACTGTGTATTTGTCCAAACTGAGAGGATACACAGCAACAAGAATGAATCATAGAAAAAAAGAAAACAACTGTGGACTTTGGGTAGTCGATTATGATGTGTCAATATAGGTTATCTCTGTAAAAATGTATCTCTTTGGTAGGGGGGTGTTCACAAGGGCGGAGTCTATGTATGTGTAGGGCAGGAGGTGTGTAGAAAATGTTCTCCCTGGGGGCGCCTGGGTGGCTTGGTCGGTTAAGCGTCCGACTTCGGCTCAGTTCACCATCTCACGGTCCGTGAGTTCGAGCGCCGCGTCAGGCTCTGTGCTGACAGCTCAGAACCTGGAGCCTGTTTCAGATTCTGTGTCTCCCTCTCTCTGCTCCTCCCCTGTTCATGCTCTGTCTCTCTCTGTCTCAAAAATAAATAAACGTTAAAAAAAATTAAAAAAAAGAAAATGTTCTCCCTCTCCCCTCAATTTTGCTGTGAACCTAAAACTGCTCTAAAACATAAAATCTAAATTTTAAAAAATAGATGGTTTGTTTCTCACGGGAGTTGATTCAGAGATCCAGTATAGAATATCTGTAATAAAAAAACGAGCCCCAGACACTTCAAACAATTTTTTTTTCTAAATATGATTCATCTCAACTGAGTTTGTTACATTGTTTGTCAGTATTTATAAAAGTCCTTTTCTAGCAAATATATGGAACGTTGGTTAAATACAATGTGACTTAGTAACTACTTTGATAACAACCATTCTGGCAGATGGTATCTAGGCCAAACCAACACTTTAATAACATAATAAATTTCCTGAAATGTATATAACAATATTAGTAGCACACATCCGAAATGTAAGCATTAAGACTAAGTGCTCAGTAAAACTATTGACTGAAGAAGTTCAATATTTATACTTATTTGTTAAAGCTGCAGGTCCTGAAAACTTGGAGGAAAACCAACTGCATAATTTAGCAACAGCCACAATTGATATTCAAGTTACTGTTTTATTGTCTACTCCTTTAAAAATGTCAGGTTTTATAGAATGTAATCAACTAGAATGGAAACGTCATCCAAATAGCATCTTGAATAATGACAAGGTTGGCAAAGCACAATCCTCAATCTTTAATATTTCCAATATGAAGCATTTGGGAAATTTAACATATTAGACTTCAGATGTTGTCTGTTCCTGAAAATATTATCAATAAGAAAGTGGTAACACAGTAATACATTATGCTGACAAAGATTGTAACTACAGTGGAAACAGGAACATTTCCTATTCCAATTTATTCTGCCTCTTTTCTGAATTCTGAATGTTATTCAGAAATGACAAAGCACAAATGAACAATAGAATCCTAAATAGTTTTTCAGATTAAATTGTGGTTACTATGTCACACGAAAACACGTGCATTCATGGACGTGCACGGCACTTTTAACTTTTATTCTGATATAATTTTGGACTTAAGGAAGAGTTACAAAAAAAATGTAGCCATTTCCTGTATACCCTATAGGCAGCTTCCCCTTATATTAGCATTGTATATACTAATAGAATATTCATCATGCCCAAAGAATTAACTTTGGTACAGTAATATTAGTTGAAGTTCAGAAGCTATTCAGCTTTTACCAGTTTGTTCACTAATATCCCTTTTCTATTCCAGGATCCAATCCAAGATGCCACATTACATGTTGTTGCCATTTCGTCTTAGCTCACTTCATTCTATAACTCCCTCTCCTTGTATTTCATGATCTTCCCTTGTTTGAAGATAACTGGTGAGGTATTTTGTAGAATATATCTCAATTTGTGTTTGAATGCTGTTTTTTCATGATTAGATGGAGGTTATGCATTATAGGGAAGGTACCAGAGAAGTGATATGCTCTTCTCAGTGTTTCACATGAGGAGGGTACAATGATGTCAACATTCAATACTGCTAATATTATCCATGACCACCTAGATGCAGTGACATCTTCTAGGATTCTCCAGTTGTAAAGTTACCATTTTTCCCTTTGTAATTACTAAATGATGTGAAGGATGTACTTTGAGACTAGGCAAATATCCAGTTTTTTTCCTTAAATTTTCACCTACCAATTTAGCATCCATAGGTAGTGTTCGAGTGGTGATTTTCTACATCCTTCATTCCTTTTACATTTAATCATTAGCACACATCTGTAAGAAGTTATTCCCTGTCCTTCTTTTATTGATTCCTCCAGAATTTATTTAAGTAGTTATTAATTCATGGGTATTTATTTGGGTTTTGGATTATAATGCAATACTTGTGTTATTTATTTTTGTTATTTATTCATTTTTGTTGCTTGAACTTTCCCAGCTTGGCCATTGGGAGCTCTTTTTTTCTCCCCTAGTTTTACTGAAAAATAATTGGCATGCAATGCCTCTGCTCACCAATCTATCCATCCTCTTTTTTTATGGACTTTCTCACTTTCTAGCACTCTAAGAGGCTCCAGGATCATCTCGTATTTTCCTTGCTGTAGTTCTGGAGCCCTTTTATTGTATGTGGAATTTAGAGACTGAAATTTGAGAACCAGTGTGCTCATTGTTGCTGGAATGTCATTTCTTATTTTTCTTGATCCATAAAGCTAGGAGAGCTATGTATATATACTAACTCATACTACATGCACACGCGCACACACACACACACACACACACACACTCACACACACACACTTTGATTTCTCTCTCTGTACATACATTTTAATAATATATGCATGAGCTTGTATTGACACCTTTAGCTGACATCGGTTCTCATGATCATTCTAATCTTCCCTCTTTTTCTTATTTATAACTTTTTTTTTCCTACTGTGAAAAACCTGCCTATCCTTGTCTATTCTGCATATACTTCTATTTTCTACCCTACTGTATAAATGACATAGCTTCAAAATTCTTAAACCACACTTCTATTTGAAACAAATTTACCAACTAAAGAGTTTTTGTAGCTAGTCTTTAGCTCTACAGTAACCACTCAAAATACTGTTTTCCCAAATTACATATGTCAGCTTCTTTCCCATTCTTCAGTGTCCTTTTCAATTCATTGGAAGACAGATTCATTTGTCACAGCCTACGTTCCATCTTTCCCCTCACAGCCTAGCTGGCTTTTTCAAAAATTAACATACAGGCAAACTCATTTGCTTTGTCCTGTATTCTTCTGTCACTGTTAGCAAATGCACAGTGTCATGTAGCTGTGAGCACGGTATGTGCAGTGTGTTTACCCTGGAATCCCCTTTGCTCCCATCCTCTCAACTCTTACCCACAACACTTGGCAATCACGGATCTGTTTTTCTCCCTAGCTTTGCCTTTCCTAAATTGTCATATAAATTGAATCACACAATATGAATCTTTAGATATTCTTTTGCTTAGAAATGCGCATGTAGGATTCTTGAATGTTCTTGAATATATCAATTCAAGATACATTGTTGTTCTTGAATATCAGTAGTTGGTCACAGCACTATATATCTAAACCTGTGAATGGGAATTGTCCCCTTTCTTGGTTCCACTCTTGTGTGAAAGAATTCCTGGCTCTTTCTGTTGCACAGCTGACTTCGTGCCATTCTGCTGTTGCTGTATAGAGTTAGGGAACATACTTTAATAAAAATAAAAATAAATAGTTTGCCATTTTTGGTTGTTCGAGCAGCATTCATTGTATATAGTGCCATACTTTTTTTAGCAGTCACCAGTTGAAGGGCATTTTGAATTGTCTTCAATTTGGAGACATTATGAATAAAGCTGCTATTCAGTTTAGTCATTTTTGACTATTTGCATTCTTTAAATATTTGTGTTGTGATGATAAAACTGCATTCTAAAAAGTATTTTTAAAAATATTAAAAAAAAAACAACAACAACTTGTTATGAGTTCCCTTCAATTACTTTATTAGTTTGTGATTGCAAACTGACTTCAGACCTACTCTACTCAAGGCTTGGGGACAAACTTTCTGTGTTATTTTAATATCTTTCATGATAAGGTAATTTAAGAATGAACCAAGGTTTGGCCTTTTGCAATAGAAAATATTTTAATTTTCTGAAGGACTATTGGTGTTCTCAAAGATTATTGAAGATAATATTTATAGTAATTTTGTCTCTGGCACTAATAGTTTTTAATTATGTGTCTACTGTATAAAAGTCTAAACTCTTTTTAAAATTCTGAATTGGTATTGAAATTAGGTTAGATACCTATGTGTACTTTGAACTAAATATCTCAAATAGTTAAATTACTTTATAAAACTAATTTTATTCCAATTCCCCAAACTATTTTAGGAACAGAAAAGATAAGCTCTGTCTTCAAAACCTTAGTCACTATCTGTCCTTTTCCTTCCAAAACTGCATTTCAGAAAATAAAAAGGATTTAGCAAAAGCTGGTTACTGTTTTACAATGGAGCTGTTTAATAACTTTAAAAATTACATTGATTGAATGGTTACAAGACCAAAACTAAGGAAAGATAATTTTAATAATCCCTCCTTTATCTAGACATGCCGGAGCTTTTTATTCCATAAATGAAAATTTTATTTCATTATCATTATAATAAGTAAAACAAGTGCCTTTGTCAGAGGCTAGAATTTCCAACTTCAGTTAAACTTCAACATGACTTTTGTGTTAAGGACATACATAGAAAAGATAAATCATTCCCCAATGTTATTTCATACGAACTTCATAGTTTTCTGTATTGCCGTCATTGATTCTAAATGTGATATTATTAAATTAATAAATTCAATCATTAATAATTATTAAATAATAGTTAATTAAATGATAAAAATCAATTACTACAACATAATTATAAATAATAAAAGTATTAATAATATAATAAATGTATTCGTTCTCTGGCATTTTCACGTTTTTAAAAATTTTTTTTAAGTGTTTATTATTTTTGAGAGAGAGAAAGAGACAGCATGAGTGGGGGAGGAGCAGAGAGAGAGGGAGACACTGAATCTGAAGCAGGCTCCAGACTCTGAGCTGTCAGCACAGAGCCTGATGTGGGGCTTGAACTAACCAACCATGAGATTATGACCTGAGCTGAAGTTGGGCGCTTAACTGACTGAGCCACCCAGGCGCCCCTCTGGCATTTTCACTTTTAAAATGGATGAATCTATTATAAGTGTTGTTTCTAGTTAATATTATGTTAAAAATCATTAATCATAGTGTGTCTGTGTTGTTAGATACAAACTAAAAACAAATAATGCCGTTCTCAGATTATATCAAATGACTCATAGATGCTTTGCTATTGTATAAAGTAAAACAGCAGCACATTATTTAATGGAGACTTACTGAACACTGGCAAATTCTGATTTATCTAATTTTCAAAATTAGGCAAATTATTTTTACCTTGAATATTTATTATCAAATTGTCTTTTAGTGTTGGAGTAATACCACATAAGGTTTACAAGTGTCCCCAAGGTTTATTATATGATCTTCCAAGCTCTTATAATCAAATTAGGCATATTAAATAAAATTTGCCCTGAGAAGTTCACCATAAGAATATGTTTTTCATTTCAACGAAACTAGCAATGTATAAAACCCCTAAAATCTGAGAATTATAGAATAAATATGTCTGTTTTTGCATAACTGACACCAAATAGTGGTGAGAAAAATAATTGGCCACTGACAAGAGATTAGAATAATCAAATTTACTCTAAGTCATCATGAGCTTAATAATGAAAAACTCACTTTAAATCCCAGCCTAACCATCTCTCAGTGTTCTTTTTTGTCCTTTTAAATAATATTGCCAATATGTAAACCAAGCACTGCTAATATTCTTGGTATTCTCAAGGTATTTACAGTCAGTAATAATCTAACATAATTTATTATTGTCAATAATGAGTTCTAGAAATTAGAGTCGACAATCACATGCTGATGTAGCTTGAGAGATGTGCTCCATTTTGTTGGATGATCAGTATGGGGGACAAAGGCAGCTGTATGAGTTCTTCGTATTTGGAAGGTCACTCAGATTTTATACTGTTGATATTACTGTTTTCCTTTCATAACAATTGAGAAAAATGGAGAGAGGTCATACTTTCTACCACCTAAAAATAGTATTTTGAAATTAAATGATCCAAAATATCATAAGATAAGCTGCTACAGATAGACTGACTTCCTAAATACTTATACACCCTCAATATTCTTTTAAGAATGTCATATATTGAGAATAAAGATTGTAAAATAAATTCATAACCATTTCCTTTTCACTCTATTTTTTTTAAATTTTTTTAATGTTTATTTATTTTTGAAACAGAGAGAGGCAGAGCATGAAGGGGGGAGGGTCAGAGAGAGAGGGAGACACAGAATCTGAAACAGGCTCCAGGCTCTGAGCGGTCAGCACAGAGCCCGACGTGGGGCTGGAACTCACGGACCGCGAGATCATGACCTGAGCCGAAGTCCGGCGCTTAACCAACTGAGCCACCCAGGCGCCCCTCCTTTTCACTCTATTTTATTTAGCCTTAGAGTTTTGATTTTTGATATTCTCTTCTGTCTCTTTAATTACACTTTCTGGTGGTCACTGTCATTTCCATTGCTTTCATATAAATAGCATCAAATCACATTGTCAAATTGTTATAATTATGGACTTGTCTTGAACGATCCTTGTCAGCAACATCTTAGATGTTCAGTTTTTAGCCCAAATGAGTTATAACTTAGAGTGTTCTCATTCACTTAATTTAAAAACTTTTTGCCAAATTTCTTTTCTTTCTTTCTTTCTTTCTTTTTTTTTTTTTTTTTTTTTTAGAGTGAGCACGTGTGCACAGTGGGGGAAGGGCAAAGGGAGGGAGAGAATCTCAAGCAGGTTCCATCTGCAGCACAGAGCCCGAGGCAGGCTCAATCTCAGAATCTGGAGATTATGACCTGAGCCAAAATCAAGAGCCAGTCACTTAACCAAATGAGCCACCTGGGCACCCTGCCAAATATCTTAATAACTGACTAAAATGATCTCAATATTATGTATTTTCTCTCTGATGTCCTCTTTCAACTTCATTATTCTGAGTTAAAAAAAAAAACCTATTTTCTTATTTCTAAGAATTTTAAAAACATCTTGAGAACATTAAAGAAATCTGATATAGACTTCTATGATAGATAAGAAAGACCAACATCTTGGGGTGAAGGTAATTGTTTTGTTTCTCTTTTTGTTTCCTGAATTTTGCAGAATGAGCAAATGTGACTTTTTGTATACTATGATGCATTCCCTAAATTCATGAGTGTATGTTCCTCTATTTATAATGTTTGCTGTATAGTGACTGTCTTTACTAGGACATAGTATGAGATGCTGAACCTTAAAAAAAATCAGCATAAACCTTACACATCAACTCAATGAATCATTTGCTTTTATTTCTGACTCACATGTCTTTGTTATTTGGCTGTCAGTCATAGATCTGTGGTATCATGATGAAATTCCAGTATTTCTACCTTTTCTGTAACTCTGTTGCCAACACATTAAATGTAGGCCTGTTCCCCTACCCCTTGGAGCGGTAGAGGAGCAAAGTTACTTTCCTTCCAGAAGAAGCTGTTTTTCAGTAAGGAGCTGTCCATGGTGGCAGGCTGAGCAAGCCATCCAGAATACATAAAGAGTTCCCTTTTGGCCAAGAATGAAACTTTAGTTAGGATATAAATGATATACATTTATATATTTGAAATTGCATAATGTTATCCTCCATTCCTGTTTTAAAACATCTTCCTCTTTATGCACATTTAAAAAGGAACACTTTTATTGGCACATTCTTTTCCTTGTCAAATTAACAGGGTGAAACAGTGGTTTTTAAGCTCTAAAGCTGGTTTCTCCTAAACTAGTTTCACTGTGGTATTAGAGGTATGTGGTATCAGATTAGAAAGGTGTTTGTGTGGGGGGGGGGGGGGGGGGGGGAGGAAGGGGAGAAGCAGTCAGTATTAAGTAAAACTTAACCTATCACTGGCCTAAAGTATGAATCTTCTTGTGTGGCTGACAAAGCATGCACATTTTAGCCATTCACTTTGGTTTTACATTAAATTATGCAAACTTATTTCAGTCCCAATGTCTATTGGACAGAAGGAAACTCTGTCACAGCTTAAAGGCATATCCCAAAGCTGGAAGCTTTCTGAGTCTCACATCAAACTCATCATTGATATATACAGAATCCCTCCAACTTGGTCGTTTTGTTTCTTTGCTTTATTTTCTCTAAAACCTTCATCACTGAATTTCTTGGGGGCAACAGTGTGTTCCATCTATGATATATACTTTCTAATGAGAAAAATACCACAGATCTCAGTGATAAATGTATGCAAATATGGATGGTTTTCCCATTTGGAAGGTGACATATGATATTCATAACTATACATTATATTAATATTTATGTGTGTACAATGTAATTTTATCTATTATTTGTAAAAAATTTAACCTGTACCCCACAAAGGTAGTGAAAGCCTAGTATCAGCCAACTAAGTGACTTGGTCCTTCTCCTTGGGATTAAATCTATATTTTTAGATTATTAAAAATTAAGTCAAAGGCATCAGGGGAATGGGCACTACAATCAGTACCTGGTTTCTGCTGAGACTTATATAATACTGTCTCCTCTTTGATCTGAGTTCAGTCAGGTTATTGCTGTGTTTCTCCTCATTACTTAAAGCCTTTACATCTCTTGTCTTCCCCTTCTTTCTCTATCCCCAACCCTGATTTTCTCTCTTTCTTTTTCTCCCTCTCCTTTTACATGCCATATACCACTTTAAGCTCAAAGCAATAAAAGTGATTGAAGCAAGAAAACAACAGTAACAACTTGAATATACTTTAAAGACATACTATTGAAAAGAAAAGCCAGGCACAAGAGACTGTACTGTGTGATTCCTTTTATACAGTTCTCAAAAATAGGCAAAAGTCATATGGTGTCAACAGGCAAAGCAACAGTTAAGTTGAGGAGAAAGTATTAACAGAAGAGAAAATGAAGGAAGCTTCTGAAATAATGATCTCTACTAGACTCGGATTCTGGTCACCTCAGCTTGTTTACTTTTGGAAATTCACTTAAATGTCTAGATGCGTATTTAAAATCCATCCATCTATACCTACATGCGCGCTCACACACAGACACACATCCACACACTGCATCAAAATTATTTGTCTTTTGTAACTAGCAGTTGTCAATCTAATTAGAGAGCGAAGTCCATAACATTTTCTACAAAGCGCTTAAATCAATAGCCAGGGAAGTGGTGAGGGGGTTGGACTGAGTCCTACCGTATATTCCGCTCAGAAATCTAGGGCTTCTTCCCAAAGAAGTAATTCACTCTCGTAATGTTTCAGTAAGTTTGCTAATGCATGAAACTGTATTTGATGCTCTCACAGTCGCTAATCTTCATGTCTAATATCTTCTTGTTAATTTCCCCATACGTACTGTTGCTTAACACTAGACGCGTGAAATGAAAATAATTTCATCCCACAGTTCGCTGAATCAGCTTTGTACATTCTCTATTCCATATCTTTTTTTTTTCCCTTTTGCTTTAGTGTTCCCAGTAACATTATAAAGTCATAATAGAGATTCTTAAAATATTTCACATTTCAAAATATATAGTAACATTAGTATTCCTCATCTGGCATTCATTATTTTTTCTGAGATACCTAAGAAATCTTAGTTTGTTGGGTTTTGGTGGCATTGATGGAAGGAAGGTTGTCAGTTACAAACCAAATAGAAATATGATAATTAATTCTCAATTTCATTCATGGGAAATCAGGGTTAAGTTTGGGCTTCATTTGCTGGTGAAATTGAAGAAAACAGTTTAAAAGACACTGTGAATATGGCCACCTGATTCTGAACTCCTTAGCAATCAGAATGTTCTTTTCATATCAGCTTCCTCATAAAAGGAGTTGAAAGAATTCCTTTTAATTATCAGAGCAATTAATATATGGCAACCTTTTTGTTTCCTCCTTAAATTTTGGAAGAATTAATCAGTGAGACAACTGAAGCTCGGGTTTTTTTTGATGAAATTTTTAATAATGGATTCAATTTCTTCAGGAGATGTTAGACACGGCAGATTTTCTATCCCTTCTTCTGGTAAGCTCTAATAAAGTATATTTGTTATCCGAAAGTTCAAATTTATAAGCAAATTTTTTCTGGCATTTTCTGATGTCTCGTGCCAATGGGCTGGTTTACCGTTTTGACTAATCACCTCATCTCCACACTACTCTGCTGTATTTCACCCCGAGCCATCTCTGCCCTGAGATTAGCTGCTTTGGGCAATTTATATACCATTTTAAAAACTCTGTTAATTTTCTTTTCTCTTAGATTAACTGAAAATGGACTTTGCCACATATTGGTCATTTTACTTTTTCACAGCATGCTAGATAGGAAGGATACTCTGTCTCCTACCATTTTGTTCATATTAGAAGACTTCCCTGTCTGTTTTAAGGACAAAATTAAGGGAAAAGAAGTTTCCTTCCCTAATTCTCTTCCATGTGTTCCTCTATAATAGCACCCATAATTAACACAAATTCAGGTTAGTTTTGAATATACACGTTCTCTGATTCAGTAATTGGCCAATACAAAGAAATAAATATGTGCAAGAGGTAGTAGTAAATTTGGGAGGAGCAAGGATGAGAGTGGGGAATAGCATTAATAAAACAATAAACTTGAGAGCATGGGGTGCATGAGTTGGAGTGTATTTTGCAAGGGAAGGATGAAACACAAATGTTACATGGAAGGTTTTGCTCAGAATCACCGTGGCAGTGAGTTCAGTGCTTTATAAGATGGTTCTGTATTCAACCCTACACCATTTTCCCAAGATGGTAATAATGAATGAAGGAAACAAAGCTTCGTGACCTGTAAGTAAGAAGATTAAGTAGTTAATTCCTTTACGATAAACGTCTATTCCTTTAACGACGCTATTACTCTTAATCATATCTGATTACTTGGAGCTAGAATGCCTCGCCTCCAGTCCCCACCCCCACTATTTTTTTGCCATTTTGGATGATTCTCTCTTTGCTTCCTTATCATCTGTACTTCTTCAAAATTCCCAGGCCAGAAATTTTCATTTATGCTTGAGGGTTCATGTAAAATTATGTTATATGTCATTGTACTATTTATTTTTTGCTGCATTTCTAAAAAAAAAATTATGAAAAGTGTGTATTCTGTGACTAAATTACAAATATCACTAACCAGCTAATAATTGATACACCTGGGCTGTGAGCCCTGTGTTGGCACTTAGTATGTAATACTCAGAAGACTGTCATTTATATGAATGCTGGCCCTGCTTTTACCTACAAGGTAGAATGCTCAGCACGTAGAACAGAATCTTTCGAAACAGCAAAAGTGTGCCTCTGAAAAGATATATCAGCAAAGTACAGTTACAATGCCAGCAGATTTTACCCTCCATGCTAAGTACTGAAATCGCTCTTTTATGGTTTATTTCCCTTCCACGAGTATGGACATTGATGGCTTATTGTTTTGAAACACTACCAACATTAAAAAAAGCATAGGTAACTTTTTTTTAAATGAGACTTAACATGAATTCTAGTATACTCCTTAGCAAGATTACCATATTTACTGAATATTGTAAGATTTACTCATTTATCATCAAAAGAGAAACAGTACGCTCCTTTCCAATAGGAGGATTTCTGTTGCAATTAATCATTTTAACTCTGATTCATTCTCTTTCTCTTTCTGTTTGGAGAAAGAAAAAGCCTAGAGCCCTAAAGGAGGAAGCTGTGCTTATAACTCCTAAAATGCAATTCCAAATACAAACTTTCAAAACGATATTCACATCACAAAGTCTGATTTCCCTGAAGTGTGCTGTCAAAATGCAAACTTCAGAATCTAGGTATTTCCTATATCTGCCTTGTATATAATTTCAGAACATCCAAGAGAACTCCTTCTTGCCTTTGGAACTCAAATACTAGCTATTATTGTTTTCCTTTTCTACACAAGGAAGAGTAAGGAAAGATTGTATTTTGGGATGTGGTTTAAATAAAATATTTTTAAAAGTTAAACTAATGAAATTCAACCATTGATGCATATGCACAACTGCCATCACAATGTAAAGACTAAGTCATTTTAGGCTTTTGCTTCTGCAAACATGCCTTTGATCAATATCCTTTTTTTAAAAAAAACATACATGGGTGAGGCTCATCTTTGTCTTTTGTGATTATGTGTACCTACCGTTACATAGATTATTTAAGATACAACATAGTTGCAAAAGAAGTTACATATAAAACTGAACTAGATTATCAGCCATCGTCTCCTCTTAGCATCTTCTGACCATGTCATCTACTCCTTAAAATATTCTAAAATATTCTAATGGCATTATAAACCAGGACTTGAAGAAAATGATATACGAGTACCAGAAGAGATTTCCTATTTCATTGCCAACAAATTGTATTATATATATGGAGGAGACTTTATTCCCCTGAACACTGAGTTTTATGCTAGGCATAAACCTTGTCTTGCTTCCCTCTACCTGATAGTGTATACTGACTGACTGCTGTTTTGTGACCCAGAGTTGCTTATCGCTCCCATTAGAAACTTTCGTCCTACGTTTCTACTTTTTAAGAATTATTTTTTTTGTTAGACAAGTTTTAGGCTTCCAACAAAATTGATTTAAAAAGTACAAAGATTTCCCGTATACTTTTTGCCCTCATACATGCACAGCCTCTCCATAGTCAGCATCACTCACTAGAATGGTACTTTTTTTTTTTTTTTTTTTCCCAAGGATAAACCTGCATGGACATATCCTAGTAATCCAAATTCCATAGCATACCTTTGGGCTTATTCTTGGTGTTGTACATTTCATGGATTCGGACAAATGTCCGGACATTTTCTACCATATCTTACCATATTATACAGATTATTTTCACTGTCCTATAAATCCTCTCTGTTCTGCCTGTTCATCTCTCCCTCCCCCCTCTATAAGATAATCTTAGTGGTCTCCATAGCTTTACCTTTTGTAGAACGTCACATGTTGAAACCATGGTATGTAGCCATTTCAGAGTGCCTTCTTTCATTTGGCAATATGTATTTCAGTTTCCTCTGTGTTTTATTTATGGCTTGTTAGCTTATTTCTTTTCAGTGCTGAATACTCCACGGTCTGGCACAGTTCATTTATCCATTCGCCTGCTGAAGCACATCTTGGTTGCTTCCAAGTTTTGGCAAGTGTAAATAAAGCCACCAAAAATATCTGTGTTCAGGTTTTCGTGTAGACAGAAGCTTTCATTTCTTTTGGGTAAATGCCAAAGGCATGAGTGTTTGGATCATAGGGTAAGAGTATGCTTAGGTTTGTAAGAAACCGTTACTGTCTTCCCACGTGCCCTGAGCTTGTGCATTGCCACCACCGATCTATTAGAGTTGCTGTTGTTCCACACCCTTGCCAGCATGGATATTGTGCATGTTTTGGATTTGGGCTGTCCTAATAGGTGTGGAGTGGGATCCTATTGTCATTGTTTCTTCAAAGATTAAAACTTTTCAAAAATAACAGGGTAGAAGTTTAGGTATTTAGGCTGGTAGGGGCCTATTTTTGATTCTTGAAGAATGAAATGCTCTGAGCATTACCAGACCTAGTGAAAATTTGGAGACACCTGAGAACATTCTGGGAACACTGAATATACCTAGTGCACTGCAAAAGCAAAGCATAATATTTAAAAACGTTCTAGGTAGGAATCAAAAAGAAATCCAGAATATCTGGATTTTACTCTTTTTTTTTTCTTTTGACATATATTCATTTTTGAGAGAGACAGAGTGCGAGCAGGGGGTGGGTGCAGGCAGAGAGAGAGGGAGATACAGAATCAGAAGCAGGCTCCAGGCTCTGAACTGTCAGCACAGAGCCCAACACAAGGCTCGAGCTCATGAACCCTGAGATCATGACCTGAGCTGAAGTCGGACGCTGAACCAACTGAGCCACCCAGGCACCCCTAATCTTTGATTTTTAAAATGCTGGGTACTTGGTCAAGTTTCTTAATGTTTTTATTTATTTATTTTGAAAGAGAGCAGGGGAAGATCAGAGAGAAAGAGAGAGAGAGAGAGAGAGAGAGAGAGAGAGAGAGAGAGAATGAATGAATGAATCCTAGGCAGGCTCCAGTCAGATGTAGGGCTAGAATTCACAAACCATGAGATCATGACCTGAGCTGAAACCAAGAAGAGTCAGACACTTAACCAACAGAGCCACTCAGGCAACCCAGGAAGATACTGGAGGTCTTGCTATTGTGAGCTAAAGTTATTTTCCCCTCTAGTAAGGCAGTAACATTAAGACAGTAGGGAATTCCTGGAGGAATGTTTTAACTCTGTATTTCCCTCAAGCATTTGTCAATAGACTGCAGGTTATAAGGAAATTTAATTTTATCTACCATTTCCTTCTGCCTTTATCCCCACATCACTATGGAGGGGAGGGTGATGTTAGGACTCCAGGAAACTGAGTGTATGGGTTTCTAGATGTTAGGCTATTAATAAGATTGCCTTTTTCTTGTAATTTACTAAGACCTTTGCAAACAGATGGAGATTCATATTCTACATGACTGTGATCTCTATCAGTTAACCATTTATTTTTCCATTCCCCTTGTTCTTGGGCAGCCAAGAGTGCCTGAGGAATGTCGCACATACCCCCCGGGGGGGGGGGGTGGTGAGGTGGGTGAGGTGGTGTTACCTTGTGCTTCTCTCTTAGCTTGTCTTTGGCTTCCTCATCAGACAGAAAAATAACAAATGGAGAAATAGAGGGGTCCAGCTTTTGTTGGAATCCAAGGTGGGACCTACGGTTTTGTGTGCTCACTTTTTGTTGAATTTAAACATAAGAGCAGGACTTTAAAGTGTAGGAAGAACAAAAACAATTGACCCAAGTGGTGAATTATGGAAACCACCCAAGATCGCTAAAATAGAGTAGCCTGGGGGTGGGAACAAGTTGAGAGGGGGAGCTGAGTTTTGCCTGACTCTTTATCTAATAGCATAGCTGGCAATGTGTTTACTCTAGATAGCCATCTTTGAAGTGAATGACTCTTTGAAGCAATGCCTCATCAATCAAAGTTTAAGTCAAGCGCTTACATTATTAAAAAAAGAAAACCCACTGTCAGGACTTATCCTACAGAGGCTATCAAAAATACCTAAATTATCCACAGTAGGAATTCATAGTAGTAGGGTGTAAAAAGTAGAAAGTAGAAAGCTCAAGATAACTTCAAAATTCTTGGTCTGAGCCATTAAAATTCTGAAATAAAGAAGCTTATTAAGGAATATTAAGATGGAGCAGGTTGTAGGGGAGATTGAGTTGAGTTTGAGAAATCGTAATATGCATCAAAGTGGAGAGGTGGCTAGATATGGGAATCTGGAGCACAAATCTACATATAGGACTCACACAAAGGTGTGGGTTGGTGATATAAATATGAGAGGTATATAGAGTGACAGTATTCAATGCTATGAGAGTGGTTGTCAAAGGAGTGAATGCAGACACAGCCCGGAGGAAGACCACTATGCCCTGGAGTTGCCCAACATTAATTCCTGTCAACCTTCTGTATAAATCTGTGACTATCAGATATAACATAAAAATCATTGATTTTTTTTAGATCTTCATCTTACCTAAGAACAAACTGAAAGAGAAGTAAGATTACAGTGTTTTATCCAATGTCAAAAAAGAATGATGATGGAACTAAGACTAAATAAATGCCCCAGCTAACTGACTAATAATTAAAAGCCTGCTTGTAAAATAAGAGGGAAGAAAGGATGAAGTATTTCACATGAAAGACTCAAAGAGTAGATGTTTATGTTTATGAAATAATTAATTAGAGTCTTTGCTATGCTTGTTGATTAAGCACAGATTTTGAAAGCCTTTGATCAAAGATGTTGACGTAGAACTAATATTACTTTTCAAAAAATTCAAAACAATCAAATTGAGGGAGTGTGAAGTGTCATGTATGAATTTAACATCTTTCATCACACTTCTTTTACCAGTTTTTTTTTTTTTTTCTTTTTTGGTCAGGGATAGAATAAAGGAGAAAAGGAACCTATCCTGTAATTTCAGAGGAAATAATATACCCAAAGTCAGTGATGGTCTATTTGCATTTTATAGAAACATTTGCTAAACTTCTGGTAGACTCATACTTGACCTCTTGAATTTCTTCTTTTATATATTAGATTTAAAAATTCTATAAAATATTTTGCCATTGAATACAAAGATAAAACTCTCCATATAAAATGAGATTTTATATTTATATGAAAGCTTTCATATTGAAGAATTCCAAGAACATTTTCCCAACTTTATAAATAACATAATTTCATGCACTGTTGGATTTCAGCTGCTATTAAGGCAGTAGACATCACCACCGGGTAGTAATTCTCAGCCTATAAAAAAAAAAAAAAAGTAATACCATATCCTATTTAGTGAATTGGAATGCTAAATACATACAGCATGTTTACTGTTGTGCCTCGAGCAATACATACCCAACAAATTGTAAGCAATATTCTTATTTTCAGGATTAGATACTTGTCTCTAGAAGAATGCATTCAAAGGGAAAGTAGGTAATATTTTTCATTCTCTATTGGATAATTGTGCCATGCTCCCTAACTGCAACACATGTTTTCTATCCTTTCCATACTCATCAACATGATTCTATTTACGAAGTTTCAAAATCAATATTAAGCTACTAAGGAAACCATGTGGCAGTTGATGATGAAATAGCCATGGTGAATGGTTGTGTCGAACTGCCCACCGCTTCACCAGGATTCTACTGGGAAGTGATTTCCCTAGTAATACGACATCTCTGATGTGCACTATTTTCCATAATTTCAGAAATGAGCTCTTCACTGTTGATTGATTTTATTACAGTCCTCCTCCATTAGATATGTCAATTTATGGGAACAAAGACAAGTTTAAATAAACTATCCCCAAGGTAGAAAATGAGAAATGTTACTTATTGTTTTGGTTTGCCATCTAGAGCCTCTTTCCTCTAACCAAAGCCTGTACCTGTGACTGGGAAGGCGATGCCACTACTCTTCATCTGTCTTCCACTAATTAACCCAAATACTAAAAATTTTTGTACCTTTACTTAACTTTGCCCTATTGTTACAGCAAATACTCAGTGACTAGGAAGAAACCAGGGACACGCACTCGGGGAATCAGAAAAGACTGCTTATTTTGCATTGGTGCTGGCCCAGCACAGTCACCTCCAAAGGCTGAGCCCTGAGCCCTGGAGCTGGCCTTCTTTTATACCTACCTAGCTTCTGGGTACTTGGAAACTTTCTATCAGCTACAAAGGTTGGGGGGAGTTCAGGGGCTCAAGGAAAAAAGGGAGGGGGTACTATCAGTTGTCCTATGTGGTCAATTGACTGATGCAAGAAGCAAGCAAGATTATAGAAGCCAAAAGCATGCAAGGGGGGTATCCAGCCTTGGACATCTGGCTGGACTTTTTTTTTTTTTTTAAATCTGCTCTTGCCAGCTTCTCATTCCCCCTTCTTGATTCTCAAGTTGCTGTAGCAGCCTTAGAGAAAATCAGTTTGGGGGGGGGGGGGGGGCTGGGAATCCCTTGCTGCCATGGGAGGAGAGGCAAAGACCATTCTGGTTTCTTCCTGCTCACAGGGATGTTGAAGAGAGGAATGTGACAGCTTAGGTTCTTTGCTACTCAAAGGAGAGTAGCAAAAGTTAGAATGGTCCAACTGGAGCATTATCTGGACTTCTATAGTTTCTAGGCGAGAGGAAACAAACCTGGTTAGCATATTAAGAATACAAGGACCAAACAGGAAGGCTATGAAAAGCATTAGGAGAGGACCAGCTAAAGGGAGGAGCCAGGATGCCCAATTCCATTTGGTGCTCCAGGAGTTCCATGAATCTGCTAATTCTCGCCTCCGTTTGATGATCTGCTCCCTTAGTTGTTGGGTCATATCTCTAACTATCCCTGATATGTTAACATAGAAGAAGCATTCCTCATTTAGGAAGAGTCACGGTCATCCATTTTTGGCAGTTAGCAAGTCTAGCCCTCTCCTGTTTTGCAAGACTAACACTGCTAAGAAGTCTACTTGATCTGTAAAACCACCAGAGATTTGGCAACTCGTTGTATGTCATCCATTAGGACCTGCGATAATTTATAGTAAGTGGTTGAAGAGACTATTCTATTCCAGTGCCCACCCTGCTGCTATCCCTAAAGCAATCATCAGACTTGAATGGCTTTTTTGGTCATGTATATGCTGCCAAGGGTGCTGTAGGAAACTGATTGTCGGGAATAATGTTTATCTGAGGAGTGAGGAAGGCCAGTGTACAGATGGCCATCCATTCAGCCAGTAGACACAGGTAGGCATCCGTCCCACATACAAAGAAAATCCCTGGGAAGGGATGACACCAGAATTGGGTTATTGGAAGATGACTGAGTTCCTGACTGTCAAGAGTTGGGTTGCATTGGCTGATGGTCAGATTGGTGACTGGCTCCATTCCCATTTTATTTGTCAGGCACCTGGGAGCTATTTGGGACAGTTAGGCTCCAGTTAGTACAGGTATTACCATGTGGGGGTCTGGGTCTTTAGTTAACAGGGTAACATTTACAGTTGCCTGAGTTATCAGAGTAGCTGCATAAAGTGGGAGGGGAGAGCCCTGCGGACAAGCAGAGACAGTAGTTTTTGGCCAGCTTGTGATTGGTATCATTGAGGAGGTGATGAGTTGTACTCAACATCTGGTCCAGATGGGGTTATAAAGCAAGTGGTCTGCCCAATTCAAGTCTAGGCAGGGGCCGAGGTGGCCCAACAGGCATGGAGAACATCAGGGCAGATTGGATCAGGCAACCACAATTGCATCTTATTTATTTATTTATTTATTTATTTATCAGTTATTTATTTATTTATTTATTTATTTATATTTATTTATTTAATCCTGTCCAGTAAGTTCTCCCATTCCTGTTACAGGCCTCGTGGCATTATAACATCTGTCCAGCATGCAGGGGTAAACGGTGGCATGGGGGCGTGGTGGTAGTATTATCTGATCCATTAAGGCCAGAGGAGCAAGGGAAGGAGAGGGAACAGGGGAATGAGTAGGAGCAGGGGGAGGAATAAGAACAAGGGAGGGAATACAAGCAGAGGGAGGGATAGCAGGGTAACAGGGTAACATGGGCCTGTAACAGGGCTGTCCCTCATGGAGGCAAAAGACAGCAGAAGATCCTTTGACACAACCCTCCAGTCAGGAAGGAAGGTTCCAAGAGGGGCAGTGGCAAGTGGAACAACTACATGGCTGGTAAGAGGAGAGGATCCTTTTTGAGCATGTTAGGAACAGGAATATGCACAACAGGGGTAGGAGACAAGGCTGATTCAGCGTCAGAGGGAATGATTCCATCCTGGGGTAGGAGACAGTTCAGAAGGCAGAGAACAACATGCAGGGAATGACATCAATCACAACTCAGATCATATACATCTAAGGAGAATAAGGCATCCTGACACTAGCAAGTAGAGGGAGGCTACCAAGAGTTCGTGACTGAAGCACCGATATGTGGAAGTAACTTAGGTAAACCATACAGCAAAGAGTATAACAACAGGTACGGAAAGAGAAATATTTAGGGGATGGCAATGAAATATGAGAGAGAACAATTTGCTCTAGCTCATTTAAGGCGCTTCATTTGAGAAGCTTCTGGTTATAGATAGTTCTCAGGTGTTAGCTGCAGGCAACTTATCATCCTCTGTCTTCTGAAGGGTGATCTGTAGAGGATTATTCTGGTTAGCAGTTACTTTCCATTCCAAGGGGCTGTCAGGTGACAGATGGGCTGGCGTTACTTGAGAACAGAGGGTCCAGGGGGCTAGTCCTGCAGCCTTTAGGGCTGTGGGCGTGGTTACCACAACTAAATAGGGTCCCTGCCAAGTTTATTTGAATGGTTCCCTTTTCCAATCTTTTATCCAAACTTGATCCCCAGGTTTGTGAGGGTATACAGTTATTTCCAGGGAAATGGGTACCCTATCCATGACATACAAACATACAAAGAAGGACACCTGTGTACCTCAAGGACAGTTTTTCCTAGTCCTTGTAATTGTTTGTGGACCTCTAACTTTCATCATTCCTTGATGCCCCCTTGGAGTTGAATCAAGAGGGGTGGTCTCCAGTACAATATTTCAAAGAGGGAGAATTCTACTTATGCCCAGGGAGTGCATCACACTTGCAGCAGGTAGTATTTCAGCCCAGGGTAGACTAGTTTCTTGACAGAGTTTTGCCATAGCTAATCTGAAGGTCCAGTTCATACGTTCCAATTTCCCTGAACTCTGGGGCTGGTAGGTTGTGTGTAAATTCCATTGGATACATGGGGTTTTGGCTCACCACCTCAGCCATGAAAGCCAGGCTACTGTCTGAGCCTATGGTTAACAGAATTTCATGTCTGGGAATGACATCCATTAGCAAGGCCTTGGTTACTTGTGTTTTCAGTGCGTGTGGGTAGGCCTCAACCCAACCTGAAAACACGCAGATGAATAATACCAAAAGATATTTGTATCCTCTACTCGGTCTTATTTCGGTAAAGTCTACCTCCAAATCTTCAAAGGGTGCCTGACCACAGCGTTGGATACCCATGGGCCCAGTAGGGCCTTATTTGGCATTATTTTGAGCTCAGAGGAGGGAGCATTAAGAGATAGAGGCACAGAGGGATGGGAGCTGAGCAATTACATAATAACAGCTTAATAAGTTTTCAAAGGTGGTTTTTCCTAGGTGGATGAGCTCATATTCTTGGAGGACCACCTGGTGGGCTAGCTGCTCCAGTATATAGATTCTTTGGTGTGGAATCTTTTGTCTGGCTTCCTTTTTCCTATTGTGCCCATTTTGTTTCTTGGATTGTGTACCTTGGGGAAGCTGGAAGCTCGGGGACCAGCATGATTTTTGTGGATGTTGTTTGTTCTTCTGCTGCTTGTTTAACTGAGGTGTCAGCCCATCAGTTACCTTCTGACACTGAGTCTTTTCCTCTCTGGTGTCCCTCGCAGTGGATGACTGCTACATTCCTCGGTTCCCAGACTGCCCTTCATAGTTTTAGGATTTCTTCCCGATTTTTTATTTCTTTTCCCCCTGCGGTCAAAAGTCCTCTCTCCTTCTATAGAACCCCAGGTATGTGTATAGTGGTGAAGGCATAGCACGAGTCAGTGTATATATGTTGGCCTGTTTGTCTTTACTGAGTTCTAGTGGCTAATTAGGGCCCATAGGTCTGCTCTCCAGGCTGACCATTCTTGTGGACTGGCCTTTGCTTCTATGACCTTACATTCAGAGACTACAGCATAACTGGCATATCTCTTGGCTTCGTTCATGAAGCTGCTGCCTTTGGTGTAAAGGATGAGGTCAGGATTTTGTAAGGGCCTGTCTGATAGGTCGGGTCAGCTAGAATGGACTTCGTCAAGTACCTCTAGACACTTATGCCCTGGGAGCCTTGCTGCTGCAGTCAAGAAAGTGGCAGGGTTTAGTGTTCTTATGGCTTCCAATCTTATTCATGGGTTCTCACATAGCAGTCCCTGATATTGTATCATTCAAGCATGCGTTAGCCAATATTGCCCTTTGGCATCCATCGAAGTAATAACAATATGGGGAACCTTAACATTTAGACAAACGTGAGTTTTTCTCCTTCCTTGATTAAAAGTGTGGTGGTTTCAAGGGCCCTCGGACAGGGTGGCCATCCTGCTGCAACTGAGTCAGTCTGCTTTGCAACACTGGTCTCTGCCAAGGTGCAAATTACTGTGTGAGAACCCCCAGGGCCACCCCATTGTTTTCATGTATGAACAGGTTGAAATCTCCTGATACATCTGGGAGTCCCAAGGCCGGTGCCTCTGTGAGTTTTGTTTTTATGGTTTTGAACGCCTTTTCTTGATTAGGGCCCCAGAAAAGGGGTGTCTTTTCTTTCCCCCTTCAGTGCCTCATATAGTGGTCTGGCAAACTCCAGGAACCCTGGGATCCATATTTGACAGAATCCTGATAGTCCCAGAAACTCTCAGATCTGCCGGTGGATAGTGGGAACCAGAATGGCACAGGCTGCCTGTTTCCTTTCAGCTCCCAGCATCTGTTTGCCTTGGGTAATTTTGAAGACCAAATACTTAACTTCCTTTTGGCAAATTCTGTGCCTTTTTCCCACCTCTACTAGTAGCCTGAGTAGGGCCCTGGTTCCTTCCCAGCATTGGGTCCACGTGGGACTGGCTAGCAGGAGATCATCCACATATTGGAGGAGGACATATCCTAGGTCCCATCCAGGAAACCTGGCTAAATCAGATCCCAGTGCCCCACTGAACAAGGCTGGTGAATTTTTGAATCCTTGTGGCTGTCTAGTCCAAGTGAATTGTTCCTTCGTCCCTGTGGTAGGGTTTTCCCATTCAAAGGCACTAGCTGGAGTTAGTCAAATAGGTGTTGACTATTAGGCACTAGCTGGAGACAGAAGTTGTCCTTTAAATCTAGACATGTGAACCATCCTGCCTCAGAGGATATGAGTCTTAGTAGAGTGTATGGGTTAGGCAACACTGAATACAGCATGATGATGGCTTCATTCATGGCTCTTAGGTCCTGTCCAGGGAGGTAACCATTGTCCCAGGATTTTTCATGGGAAGCAGGGGAATCTTCCATGGGGACTGGCATTGTTTTAGAAGTCCCCATTTGAGTAGCCTATTCAAGTGTGTCTGGATCCCTAGGCGTGCTTCCCATGGAACTATATGTTGGTGTATTTTGACAGGTCGGGCCCCAGGCTTTGGTCAATGAATACTGAGCAGTGGTTTTTTTTTGCCAGACCATGGGGGTTCTCTTCTGCCCAAACTGAAGGGAATTCAGCTTCTAGCTCTGGGGCCACAGTTGGCTCATCAGGAGGGGAAGGATATAACCTCCGTTCTTTTCATGGTATCATCAGGGACAAAATCATGGGTTGGGGTTTTTGGTTAGGCACAATTGCATCTGTCCATTCAAAGTGAAGGCTATTTCTGTGCCCATCTTGGCTAGGAGGTCTCCACCTAACAGTAAGACCAGGGAGTCAGGTAGATGTAGGAATTCATGAACGATTTGCTGACGCCCACCCCTAGCCGGCATTGTTGGGGACCACAAAATGGCCTTCAGTTTTTGCCTCCCAGTGGCTCCTATGATGGTAACTTATTAACCCAACAGAGGTGACACCTTGTGTGCCACCACTGAGTGTTCTGCCTTGGTGTCAACCATGAAGTCTATGGTCTGGCCTCATACCTTCATTTTGCCCATGGGCTCATGGGGGACCAGTTGGATAGAGTCCGTTCTTTCCTAATCAGAATCCACTACTGCCAGTCCAATTAAGTCAGCCTCAGGTGGCTCTGGTTGGCAGTGGGTAGGTGGAATGGAAATTTTGGTTTTCCCTTTTGGCAGTTGGGGCATTCATTTTCCCAGTGTCTAAATTCTTTTCAGTACGCACATTGCTCCTGTTGCAGTGGTACCCTTCATTTTTGTTTTTGAATCCTTCATGGTTTCCATGGGGGTCCTTCCAGAGAGGGTGGTAGCCCCAAGGCTATGGTCAAGAGAGCTGCCTTTTGTTTCATTCTTCAGTCTGCCTCCTTTCTGGCAACTCGATCTCGATTTACAAAAAAACTTATTGGCGACTGCCAGTAGTTTGGTGGCGTTCTTTCTAGGGAATCCTTCTAATTTTTGGAGCTTCTGTCTAATGTCACTTTGGGCCTGTCCCACCAAGGCAGCATTGACCATGCACTGGTTCTGGGGGTCTTCTGCATTGAATAGAGTGTAAACTCTGAAGACTTCACATAATCTTTCATAGAAATCAGCAGGACTCTCTCCTGGCTTTTGTAGGCCCTCAGATACCTGGTGGGCTTGGTGGGCTTTTTGGTCCCTGCATTTACCCCTTGAAGGAAGGCGAGTCAGTACCTTTCTAATCTATCCCTTCCCACATCTGTGTTGTGGTCCCAACAGGGCTCCTCTTTGGGCATGGCCTCCCATGCCCAAGCTTCAATGTCTAGGTGTCCATCTGGTGTCTGAGTCTGGAGCCATTTTCTGGCTTCAATATTGATTCACTGGCACTCTTCTATGTTAAAAACGGTGAGCAGAATCTTCTTACAGTCGACCCAGGCAGGGTGGTGAGTTTGGAATATGGATTCGAGATCTATCATCACCTGGGGCTTCTCAAAGTAGGGCAGCATGTTGTGTTTCCAGTTGAGAAGGTCAGTAGTGGAAAATGGTTGGTAGTAGAAAACCGATCCCCCCCTCTTGTAGGGTCCCGTTGGGGCCTATTCTCTGGGGATCCCTAGTCTCCTGCAGTGACATCTGCATTGCTCTTGGCAGCCTTGGACTTTGAGCCATGGACCTAAGGCATCTTCTCCCAGTTCAGGTGTCCCTTGTTGGGGTGGACTGGCTGCTGGCAGAGGCGAGACTGATGGGGGTGGACTGTCAGGCAGGTGAGGTCCCCCCTCTTGATTGATGGAGTGCCGGGGGCATGTGGTGGCAGAAATGGAAGGACTACTTCTGAATTTTCTTGGAGAATAGGGGACATTTTTTTCTGCTATGAGGTCTTCCTCTCGACCTGCACCACTAAGATCCTACATTGTCCCTTACTATTAATGCAGAACTGGACCCAAGGGGTCTTGACTTGGGCTATTTCCAGCCATTGGTCAACACACGGGGATTAATCTGGGTGGCCAGGGCCCCCCAGTAATTACTTTCTAAACAACTTGGACTGTGGGGACATCTAGGGTGCCCTCAGGGGACCAGCCTACACCAAATATAGACCATTCTATTTCACAGAGAGTGCATAATTTCCCGGGGGGTGAATTTGACCCCATAGTCACCTGAAAATCCCTTTTTAAAATTCTTAATCATACATTCCAAAACAGTTGGTTTTGAGAAATTTCCTCCCATCCTGGTATCCTAGATAGGTCCCTCCCAATGTACGGTGTCACAGGACAAATACAAGGGAAGACATAGTTTCATCTGCCTGGCTGCTCCCCTCCCAGGCATTAGATGCTTCTTAGCATTGGCAGGTCAGTATAAACCCCTGACTCGGATCAGGCTTCTGAGGTCATCACAGAATCACAGGGTAGGACCTACCCAGGCTCTGTACCAGAAACCATGGAGCATGGGCCCTCACACACACACAGACAGATTGCAGATTCCACTTCCACCCAGGGCTTCCCTGTTTTATGCAGCGACTGTGTCGCCTGGGAGTTGATAAAACTCCTGCCTCTATGGCAGGCCTGAATGATGTCCTGGGTTCCCAGGGACACTTACCCCATACGATGTCCATCCGGGCAGAATTTTCTGATTCCCTCTGAAGTCCATTGGAACAAGGTGTGGCCGACTATTGTCGGGCTGGCAAGGGTCGGGGTCCAGTGAAATCACCAGCAGTGTGCCTTCGTTTCCATCACAGGGGACCACAGTGAGTGGTCTCTCAGCTGCCCTCCAACAATGATGGTTCAAGGGGCTAGTGCTGCTGTTGGCTTCCCGGCAGTGCACCACAATATTACAGCAAATACTTGGCACCTAGGAAGAGACAAGTGACATGCACTGGGGGAATCAGAAAAGACTGTTTATTTCACACTGGTGCCGGCCCAGCAGAGTCACCACCAAAGGCTGAGCCCTGAGCCCTGGCACTGGCCTTCTTTTATGCCTGGCTAGCTTCTGAGTTGCACAGGTGGGAGAGATTGCAGGAGCTCAAGGCAAAAAAAAGGGGGAGAGCACTATCGGTTGTGCTACCTGGGCAGGTGGCTGCTGTGATAGGGAAAAATCTGTTTCAAGAGGGCCGACAGGACTGATAAGGGAATTCCGTTGCCTGCCAGAAGACTCCCTTTCTGGGATTTGCTTCCTACCTGCTTGCTGCTGTCACTGAATTACTACAATGAGGAATGTGGAAGTAACAGACTATAAATCTTCCCCCTGTTGATGCTCTGGGCTCAGACTTCTGGAGAATGATCTCCTCTGAGCCCACCAATGAAAAATAGACCTCCTACCTTCCAAGATCTCCAAGTGCGGCTTGGTTCTTCTGCCGGGTGATCCAGTTGCAAGAGGCAAGCAAGGTTACAGAAGCTAAAAGCATCGCAAAGGGGTGTAACTGACCTCAGACATCTGGCTGGCCTTTTTTTATCTGCTCTTGCCGGCTTGTCTTCTCACTATGAGACATATTCTTCCTCCATACTCCTTATTATAGCATGTTCTGATTGTTTCACTTCACCATTCATAATGCATAATTTCTACTCTGATTCTTTTATATGGTTTATTACTTATGTTGTTGTGCCCAGAATTCGTGATCCCCAAAGACCACCAGGGAGCCGATTCTGATGCAAAAACAAAGAGCCTTTATTCGAGCTAGCTTGAGCTCAATCCCCTACCTGTGCCGACACAGCGGTGAGATGCTGGGGAGAGAGAGCGAGTTTCAAAAGCACAAAGGTTTTATAGGGGTCTAGGGGCAGTTGGTGAGGTAATGGCTGTGGCCTCAGCCAATTGGCTGGGGAAGGGTCGTGGCCTCGGCCAATTGGCTGGGGAAGGGTGGGAGTCCTGTTATGCAGGTTGCCGGGTGTGTTTTGATTAGGAAGTTTGAATGGGTAAGCGGGAGGTTACTCAAGGGGAAGAGGTGTGGTCTGAGGTTTCTGCGATTTTCCCGGAAAGGGGGCATGTCGGGGACATAGTCACTCAAGGTGGAGGACACAGAACAAGATGGAGTCGGCCGGAGTAGGTCTGCCCTTTCACTGTACCCATGGTTTTATACAACTGGTCTCTCTTTGCTTATCAAGTTTCATACTGAATTCCAAACAAAGGAGATAGAAGAAAACAGGGATTATTTTTTAATACCATGTTTTGGGGTGTTTCGATAAAGCATTAGGCAATTTCAACCACTGAATTGTTTTCATTTCACATAGCACTTGCTCAGTGCCCAATAAAAAAATTAAAAAATAAAAAATAACGTTTTTCTTTTACACATCCAAAAAACATCCTTTTTTTTTTTTTTTTTTTTTCACACATCTTTTACACATCCCTCCCTAGGGAACAGTGTTGTCTACCAGGGTGGAGGTAAAGCCCATGACAATAGTCAACATTCTTACCTGAGTGTTTCTCACAATAGGGCTTTCTAGGATGGTAATATTATTTTCCTTTATTTACAGATAAAGTAAGGGAGGTTGATAGAATGTAAGTAATTTACTTAATTTATAAAAATTTCATAATATGGGTGATGACGGAGTATGGGGCAAACTGAGGGAAAAGTGCAGGCTAACAGCCCCCAACCCCACCAAGGTGGAACATGTATGATATTCCTTGGACATTCCTGGCTACCCCGAAACAGGAAAGGACAAAAAAAACAAAACAAAATAAAAAAACAAACAAACAAACAAAAAAAAAACAAAACCAAATTTGTAAGACAAAAAAACTACAGGAAAAAGGCAATCCCATCAATGGCCTAAAGTCCAGGAACTCCTTACTGTGTTGATGTTAATGCTTTGCTGGAGGGAAAAACAACCTTAGTGACACTAGATAGGCCTCCCATAAGTCTTTAGTAAAACCCCCTCTTGACTTTATGTCCCCTGACTCCATAAAAGCGTCACCCCCACAACCTCAGTGCACCTCTTCCTGTCCTCGAGTCCTGCCCCTGTGCTTTAAAAAAATCACCTTTTTGCACCAAAGGCGTCTCTAAGAATTATTTCTTGATGGTCTTTTCCAGACCACATGAACCCCCATCACTCCAAAACTTCATCATAGGTAATATAAAGAAACAATGGAGTCTGGAACTTTAATTCATATTTTACCCTCTGCTCGTATCCCTTTTTGTTTTGTTTTGTTTTTAATGATGCGGTCACTTGCTATTTTTGCCACATATTATTTATTATTCTGAATAATCATATTTACATTTATTTTTATATTGTGAGCATATTTTTGAAAGTTAGCAAAATATGTGTGTTTGGGTGATAAAATAGATTAATGTAAAAGTACTTTAATTTTTTGTAAATTACTTTAATATAAATAAAAACTTAGATGCCTCTTAGAGCTCAAAATCCCCAGAATGGGTTTAGTGAGGTGAAGTTATTTGTCCAAGGCCACTAAGACAGTTACCGGCATGTGTAATAAGCTATACCTCAGTGTTCTTGTTCCTAGTTAATATTTCTTTATCTTTCCCTCCAATGAACCCATTTTTGACAATTAGAATTATACACTTGTATTTCTCTGTGTTTGAAATGTGAAAAAAAAGAATGTGGGTAAAAACTAGTTTTTTTTTTCTTTTCATAAAAACTAGAGAAAATTTAAAATAAGAAAACAACAGACAGAAGAGACCTAAAATACAAGAAAAAACAACAGGTCACAGTCACCTGAACGACAAAAAATATGTTAAAAAATAGAAAGTTAATGGTGCTTTTACATTTACTTTTAGAAAAACTTTATGCTTTCTAACTTCTGAATTTCTCTGACATTTTATCTTACCGTTTTCATAACATTTATATATTTCAATGTAGAATTACATATATTTATTGAACTCCTTCCGCTGACAAAATTGTCCTTAAGTCAGCTTATTTGCCAAATGGCCCACCACATTACACAGTTCTTTCTTCTTAGAAAGCCAGAATTCAATATTGCCTGGCATTGTTGCTTTTCATAAATATTTTGGAAAATGAATGAGTCAGAAGGGAATGGATTTATCAGCGAGCTAATAGTTCCTGCCAAGTGTTGTTAGAGATAAGTGGTTGACATTGCTGATGGGAACCATTACTGATTTATGATTGCCAACCTCAGCTGGGGCCTCAGAGAAGCTTGGTAATTATGTTTAAATTTTTACCACTCCCTTCAAATTCACTGTCCATTTTCCTTCTCTATCTTTTCAGAATGTAACTAAGCCTCTATGATACAGTAAATATTAAAGTCAGTAAGCAGAAACTTCCGTACCTTTCTCACATTTCCTCTGTAATCTACGTCTATAGTACTGTATTTCACTGTATGAGTATACTTCAATCTAGTTTTTGTTTATGTTGTTAATGGACATTTGTGATTGATACAGATATATTATCACAGGTAGATAAGACAGTTGTAATATGGACATTCTTCTATATTCTCCGGTGACCATGGGCGAGAGTTTAAGTAGGTCATATACCTAGCAATTGGATTTCTGGATCATAGGACATGCTCAGGTTTTGAAATAATGCCAAATTGTTTTCCAAGATAGTTGAACTGATTTGCATTCCCACAAATGGAATGTAACTGACCACCTTGCTCTTCATCTTTGCCAATACTTGATGTTGTTTCTAGTAATTCATAAACTACCACCTTGCTGAGTGTGGAAATTCTCTCATCTGCTTTAACTCTGCAATCCCTGATTGCTCGGTACCACAGTTTAAAAATTCTGATTTCATTCTCTGTGAAGAGCCTGTCCATGGTTTTCTTTATTTTTTTAAATTTTTAATAAAAAAAATTAAATGTTTATTTGCTTATTTTGAGAGAGAGAGAGAGAGAGAGAGAGATAGCAAACAGAGGAGGGTCAGAGAGAGAAAGAATCCCAAGCAGGTGCTGCACTGTCAATTTGCAGGGCTCGAACTCATGAAAGTTGAGATCCTGACCTGAGCCGAAATCAAGACACTTAACTGACTGAGCCACCCAGGCACCCCATCTTTTTTTTTATGATGCCAATCATTTAAAATATTATCTGGGTATTTAGCCTTTGTCAATTTTGCATTTTTCCATTCTCTTTATGGTACTTTTGATATATGACATTATTTACTTTAAGGCGTTTTAGTGATTAGTAATTGTTTTCCGTTATCGAATTGCCTATTCCCTGTCAAAGGACACTGTATTAATTTCGGCAGCTATATAATGACTCAGAATTTGATAAAGCAAACCCCACTTTTTCCAATTCATGAATGTCTTGACTAAAGTTATAGATAATAAACTGTCTTGTTTATATTAAAAGAGACACCCATATTAACTTAAGATTAAAAATGTAGGATACAAACATCCATGCACATACAAATGTGTTGAGATTTTAAGATTGTTTGAAATTGCATTGCACTAATAGATCATTAAGGGGAGAACTGAAGTCTTTACAAAATTATATATTTGCCTTCATGGACTTTGAATATTCTTTCTTCATTTAGGTCCTTAAAAAGCTTTTCTATATAATTTTATGTATTTCTGTAGGGTTCTTGAATTTTTTAAAAATATTTCCTAGGAACCTAATGCTTTTTAGCATTAATTTAATAGAAATTTACATAATATAAAATTGTAAGTTCATTTCTATTAATATATAGAAGTATAATTGATTTCTGGAGTTATCTCTATTTAATAAACTTGTTAAACTGATTAAATTCAAGTAATTTATCTGTAGATTATTTTATGTATTATATACAATCATGTTTTCTGTGATCAATGTTTGTTTTATTCCTCTTTAGAATCCCAATACATTGTATGAATTACTTTTGTATTACAGATTGCCTAACACCACTAATACAATGTTGCATAGAAATGTAAATAGCTCCATATCTCCTTCCTGGTATCAGAAGAAAAGCTTTAAACATTTCACCTTTAGGGATGAGATTTTGCTCTGGGTGTTTTATAAATAGCTCTTATTAAACAAAAAACAATCCCTTCTATCTCTGGATTACAAAGTTTATTTTTATTTTTTTAATTTTTTAAAGTTCAGTTGTTTGCTTGTTTATTTATGTAAGTAGTCTCTATACCTAATGTGGCCTCCAATCGCAACTCCATATTCAAGGGTCCCATACTCTTCTGATTAAGCCAGCCAGGCACCCTATAAATATATTTTTTAAAGAACTTTTTTTTAGAGAAGCTTTAGGTTTACAGAAAAATTGAAAGTTAGGTGCAGAGATTTCCCATACTTCTTCCAGAGAGTTTTATCATAAATTAGTGTGACATTTTACCACATATTCTTTTGTCTATCCCCTTATTGATCACAAAATTTCCCTTTACTGTATTTCTATCACTAATCCCCTATAGGTATTTTTCTACTTGTATTTCTATCACTAATCCCCTATAGGTATTTTAGATTTCTAAAATTAAATCAATATAAACATGACCTAATTTCCTGTACATTTTTTTTACTGGTATTTTCTTCCAGAGTGTTTCAATTATTTTTACCAATGAGATTGGACGCTAGTCTTTGTTATCAAGGTCATGCTGGCTCCATAAAATAGTGTTTTTTTCCTCTCTCTCTATTATCTGGAAGAAATAATGTAAGGTAGATGCTAATTTATTTTCTAATGTTTTGAATAATTCACCAAGGAAATGATCTGCATCAAGTGTTTCCTTGGTACAAAATCTGGTTTTTAAAATTACTTTTTAATTATAAGTTTCAGTTCCTTTGTAATTATAACATTTTTTTGGATTTTTAAATTTATTCTAAGTTTGAACATATTTTATTTTACTGCATATTTGTAAATTTTATCTATATGCAATTTAGATGACATACAGTTATTCAAAATAGACCCCCAATTTTTAATGTCTAGAGTCAATAACAGTATCTTATGGTTTATTAATTATATGGTTTATTCTTTGTCATTGATCAGGTCTAATAACAGTTTATCAATTTCATAAATCTACTCAAAACACCATCTTGCAGGTCTCTTGATCCTAGCTGTATATATTTTTTGTATTTTCTATTTCTACTCCCATTTGTATTATTTCTGTCCTTCTACTTTTTTTAAGGTGGTGTTGCTTTTTCCTAATTTCCTGGAGTGGACACCTTAACTCATTGATTGTTAACCTTTCTTTTCTTATGTAGACTTTAGAGTACAGGACTTAAAGCAAGGGTTTTCTTTGTAGGAGAGTTTTGTTTTGTTTTTATTTTTCAGTGATAGGTTCTTTTACAATATAACATTATTCAGGCTACCATTCTCATCTATGTATAGTTTTGGCTATATCCAGCATGATTTGAAATATTTTACTTCGTTGTCATTTTTAATTTAAAATTATTTTCTAATTTCCAGTGTGGTTTCTTCTGTGATATATGGACTGTTTTGAAGGTTAGGACATACTTTACTCAAATTTGGAAATTTTGTAATTATGATTTGATTGCTGATGTGTAGCTTACTTAAATAATGTGCAGAAGATATACCATGTATTGCATTTGAAATTTGGTGAGATTTATTTTCTCTCATAGCACGTTCTATTACAGTATGTTGTCCAATATCCCACTTGGACGAGAAGTTCACTCCACTGTTGTTAGCTGTTGAGTATTTCTTTATGGTTATTAGGTCAAGTTTTTAATATTGTTTTTCAAGTCTTCTATAAATTTATTGACTTCTATAAATGAGTTATATAAAAAACTTCCACTATGATATACATTTTTTAAATTTATTTTGAGAGAACACATATGCCTGCACGTGAGCAGACGAAGAGCTGAGAGAAAGGAGAGAGTGAATCCCAAGGGAGAAAGCGAATCACCAGCACAGAGCCCTATATGGGGCTCAATATCAGGAACCACACGATCTTGACCTGTGCCAAAATAAGTCAGATGCTTAACTGACTCAATCCACCCAGATGCCCTGATAATCTGTTTTTTTTTTTTTTATTTCTCCTTCATGTTATGCCGATTTTTGCTTTCTATATTTTAAATTTATATACAAGCATTAAATCTATTAGTGTATCTTCTTGATAGTTTCACATTTGATTATTATTAAATGTTTCACGGAATTATCTCGGTAGTGCTTCTTAAGGTCTACTTTGACATTTGTATAGCTAAAACAATTTTATTTTTATAGTATCTGGTTATATGTTATTGTTTTATTTTTAAACATTCTGGGTTTTTGTAATCAAGATGTGTCTCTTATAAGTATCTTATAAGTAGCATGTATTTTAAAACCAATCTAGTAGTTCACATATATATTAAATAATTAATTGAATACCTTATTTCAATCTATCTTTCTACACTTTAAATTTTTTTAAATGTTTATTTATTTATGAGAGAGAGACAGGGCGCAAACGAGGGAGGGGCAGAGAGAGAAGGAGACACAGAAATCGAAGCCAGCTCCAGGCTCTGAGCTGTCAGCACAGAGTCTGACGCAAGCTGGATACCATTGAAACACGAGATCATGACCTGAGCTGATGTTGGACGCTTAACAGACTGAGCCACCCAAGTGCTCCAGTGTTGTGATGTTTTTTGCGTTGTCTTGTTTTGTTTTTGCTATTCCAATTTCTCATTTATCTCATTCTTTTTACATTGTTTTAGTCTTGTTTTTGTGGTCACCCTAGCGTTCATCACATTCACTAGTGATTTATTAGATTATGAAACAAATGAGCACTCTCAACCTTTTACAGTGTAAAAACTATTCATGGTATTTTAACTTCAGTTAACCTCTGCTACCATATTCTTAATGTTATGTATTTAATGATAGGCATATTTCAAAGCTGTAGGTATGTTTTGTTGTTTGAAAAGTCAATACTTACATATTTACCCACCTATGTATGCTTTTTGTTAATAATCATTCCTTACTGCATAACTTTGGTTTTACCCACCCATTCATTTTATTTGTTTGTTTGTTTTGCCTGAAGATTACCTTTGAGTATTGTCTTTAATGTGTGCCTACTGCTAATGAATAATCTTATTTACTCTTTGTCTAAAAGTGTCCTTAGTTTGCATAGATTCTTGAAGAATACTTTCAGTAGCAATGTAACTTGGGGTATGATGTTTCCTTTCAAATAATTTCCTTTCTTGTCTTACCTATTGTTTCTTTTGAGAAGACAAATATTAGTCTTATTGCTGTTCCTTTTTTTTTATTGCTGTTCCTTTGAGAGAGTTGTACTGCATTTTGTTTACCTCATGGTTTTTTATATTATCTTCTGGTCTTGATGTTCACTAGACTTAGAGGTATCAGGAATGGTATTATTTATATTTATCTGGTTCGACTCTCTCGATTCTTCTTGTATATTTAGTCTGATGTCTTTTATTACTTTTGGAAAAATCTAGTCTGTTATCTCTTAAAATATTTATTTTCTACATTTTCTTCCTGTATTTCTCAAGACTTCTGTTTCACACATATGGTAAAAAGTTACCCTCTGTCCAATATATTTTTTGATGTTTATTTTTTTTTCTTTTCTCCATGCTTCAGTTTGGTTATTTCCTCGGGTCTTGCCATGGAGCAAATGTTTGTGCTCCCCAAAAGTGATAGCTTCAAGCCCTTCTTTCCAGTGTGATGGTATTTAGTGAGGAGCTTTAGGGACATCATTAGGTCATGAGGGTGAAACCCCTATGAAGGGGATTAGTACTCCTACAGAAGGAGACATAAGAGATAATCTCTCTCTTTGCCATGTAGGATATAGCAACATGGTGGTTATATGTAAGCCATGAAGGCCTTCACCTGGAATAAATCTTCCAGCACCTTGATCTTGAAATTCCTAGACTCCAAGACTATGAGTAATAAAGGTATATTGTTTAAGCTACCTGGTCTGATATTTTTGTTATAGCAGAACAAAATGACTAAAGTAGAACTAAATTTCTAGTTTATTAATTATTTCTATGTCTAATTAGTGAACCTATCTACTGAATCCTTACTTTTAATTTTCCTTCAGAAAATCGTAAAGTATGTTTTTATTCTCTTCTTTATTTTGCTTCCTTTTTCCCTTCCTTCCTTCCTTTTACATTTCACATTTATCTACTAAAATTCTATTACGTATTTTATTTCATGAATACTAATCATAGGTATTTTAAAGTCTTTATCTGATAATTTTTTTTTCTTGTTAATCTGTTTCTTTTGTCTGTATTCTCCTGGTTATTCCTCATTTGCTTTTATCTATTGATAGGACTGGCAATTTTTGTTGAATGTGGACTTTCTAGATTTTTATTTTCTATTTATTTTTATTTATTTAGTTTCTGAGATGGGGGGAGGAGCAGAAGGAGAAACAGAATGTTAAGCAGGCTCCACACTGAGCACAGAGCCTGACATGGGGCTTGATCTCATGACCATTAGGTTATGACCTGAGCTGAAATCAAGAGTCAGACGCTTAAGTGACTAAGACACCCAGGTGCCCCAAATGTTGGACATTTTAGATATAATCAAAGGCTTTCTTATTTTAAAGAATTCATAGAGAATTTACTCATCATTTTGGATTGCAGTAGCAATAGGTATATATCTTCTCTTCTAAGTGGAACCAAGGGTTCAGATGATTTGAAGATCAGTTTGTCTATAGACACTGATCTATTTCCAGTCTATCCTTACTCATATAGTGAGAACTGTTAGGTATTCCAACCTGCGGATTTTTCCAGAAACTCTCTTCCTTGGAAGAGTCTGAAGTCCCATCTTCTGTTCTGTACTACCTCTTAAGATTTCTCTTTGTCAGGCCATCACTAACTGCTTTGGAATTGGCAAATACCAAAAGGGAAGACCTGTACTTAATGTTGAGATCACCCCTTGGTATTCCCTTTGCTTCAAGTCCTTGGCATCCCGAAAGGTATGAAGTGCCTCAACTAGTCAGTTTATGTATCATTTAAATATTTGGCTGCTTTTTTAAACTTGTTTGTCTTTATGGTAGAATATACCTGAAACAAGAAAGACATCCGTATGTATCCTGAGTTTGCTCCAGTTTTATTACGCAGCTATTAAATCTGAGTTTTGTCTTCTGGTACCACACTCTACATGTGCATGGCAATTAATATTACCTTTGCCTGTTTTTACAAATACCATCAAGTTGAAATCACTTTAAATAACAATTGAACGTTCATATTTTTGTTTAATTTTTAGCTTAAAAATGTTTCTTTATCTTAGCTCATTGATGGATTTAACATTTTATATTGCATATTTTCTCCAACATTTTTAGCTTTTGCCCCCTCAAAGATTTGTCAACGTGTACCTGGCATATAGGTGGTAACAAGAGAGTATTTGAAATATATTACTTTTATAAAAAGTACATTTTAAAAATAAATAATGATAGATTTGAAACGTAAAACATAATAGATACAATAGAGAAAAATATATATAACATATTATTGATGGCATTTATATTCATGGAAGATATATCTGGGTTTATATCAGGAAGTGACTTGCCCAAAACTATGGAATTATACAAGTGCTAGAGTGATCTTCCAGTTCTAGACCTACATGCCCAATCTACTGAATATGTAATTTTTACTTTTAGTATTTCATTTTCTCAATAGTATATTTGTTTCTTTTTCGCATATGCTTTGATCAATTTTCATAGTGTTTTCCTATTTACTAATGTTGTCCTTTTATGTTTTATTTCTTTAAATGCTTATATTTATCCTCCCTTTGAAGAATCCAACATCCGAAGGTGGTGTGGATCTCATTCTCTTGCTTTGTTTCTTCTGGGATTCACCCTTGCTAAGTTAGTTTTCTTTGATTTTGTTTTATTTAATTGTGCTCTCAGTCATTAGATTTTTTTAAATATTGTAATATTTTCTGGTCTAGTTTAACATATTTTCCTATAGTAAGGATATGAATTTGCTTCACATAGATAACTCTTGCTGCTAATATCCAAGAATGCTTTAAATTAAAATTTTATCCCATTTGTTTTTATAATATGCAGTATGAATTCAGGCAGCCAAAACTTTTAAAGGCAATTCTTAAATGATGAATTTTCAGGTGAGATTTCTATATCTTAGTATAAGTGTTAGGAAAAAATTTTTTAAAAATTAACTTTTCATTTATTGAAAATTTGCTGGTTAAGGTAACTAAGCTATCTTTTTTTTTTTAATGTTTATTTTTTAAGAGAGAGAGAGACAGAGCTCGAATGGGGGAGGGACGCAGAAAGGAGACACAGACTCTGGAGCAGGCACCAGGCTCCACGCTGTCAGTACAGAGCCCAATGCGGAGCTCGAACCCTCGAGCCATGAGATTATAACCTGAGCCAAAGTCTGAGGCTCAAACTACTGAGCCACCCAGGCGCCCCTAAGCTAACTATCTTAAAGACAATATACTATTAAGTTTCTCAGGATCCACATAAGAGTGAAAACATATTGTATCTGTCTTTCTCTGTATGAATTATTTCACTTAGCATAACACTCTCCAGTTCCATCCATGTTGCTACAAAAGGCCATATTTCATTCTTTCTCAATGCCAAGTAGTATTCCATTGTGTATATAAACCACAATTTCTTTATCCATTCATCAGTTTAGGCTCTTTGCATAATTTGGCTATTGTTGAGAGTGCTGCTATAAACATTGGGGTACAAGTGCCCCTATGCATCAGCACTCCTGTATCCCTTGGGTTAATTCCTACCAGTTCTATTGCTGGACCATGGGAAAGGAGAAGGGGAAAAAAAAAAAAAAAAAACTTAGGAAGGGAGGCAAACCATAAGAAACTTAAAAACTGAGAATAAACTGATGGTTGATGGAGGGTGGGAGTGAGGGGAGGGTGGGTGATGGGCATTGAGGAGGGCACCTGTTGGGATGAGCACTGGGTGTTGTATGGAAACCAATTTGACAATAAATTTCATATTAAAAAAATAATAATAATTTTAAAAAGACTACATACTAGGGCTTTTCTACTTTTAATATCTTCGTGGGAAAGTGCTTATATGTACAGAAGAAGTACGTAATTGTTTTATTGTTTTTAAAGTCAATAAAAAAAAGTTACATTTCAGACATATGTTACCCTTACCCCATAGTATCTCTTTATAACAATAGGATACAAGATACTGGGCGATAGACATATAGGCTCATACTTTCTGTTTTCTGAAATTCTTTCAACAAAATATATATGGAAAGATACCTAAATATCTATCTATATCTATGATACATGCAGAAACATAGGTAAATTTGTTGTAGAAAAAAGAAAACATTTGAGAAAGAGATGAAATACTAAATTGACTTTATATATCAAAATTCAAAAATGAAACAAAAATATAAAACATTTAATTAAGAAATCTTTCTAATTCAGAATGTCATTGTGCTACATTTTTTGTTACTATTTGCATTAATGAGACTGTGATGTCCTTAAACTTAATTGTCTCATGGGATGAAATGCCTCTGTATGTAGGAAAAGCAAATTTTATGAATTATAGCAAAGTCATTTAATATGCATCAAATTATTATAGAAGTACTATTTTTATTTTTCAAATAGCTTTTTATTCCCATAACTGGCAAGATATAATAAAACAATAATATGCAAATCTGTCCGGAAACTCAGCGGATTGCTTCAAAGTAAAAGTCGTGGACCTCTAACACAGAAAGGGGCAAAGATTAAGTGTATTGAAAATAGTTTTGTGTAACAAGGATTTTAATTCCCAGCCAGTTGTTAACAGAAGCTTAGGCCATTCACCTACTGAGTGATGGCCTCTCCTTCCTGCTTGATAAAAACAGATGTCATTAAAGATTTGAAGAATGCCACTGAATAACAAAATAATACTGCTCTTTGCATGTAAAAAGAGTTCATTTGCAAATAGATCATCTCCTTACAATTTCATGCCTGAGAAGTTAAAAATAAAATAACAGAAACTATTTACCTCTTCTTGAGAAAGGCTAGGATAAATGAGAATATCTTAAGCATATACTTTTTTTGGTACTTTCTCTAAGTGTTAATTTCAAAGATGCAAGGAAATATACAGAATTTTATCTACTCCAAGTAATCAGATTATGGATAGCTATAAATGTTTATTACTTTCTGCCAGCAAGGAGATGCTATTTTCAAGATAAAAATTAAAGAAAAATACATATTTCCCTTACCAGAGAAAAGAATGAACTTTAAATGTAAAATGTAGCTTAGGTTGTTAAAGGTAAATCAGTGGCCAAAATAATATGCTTCTCTTCATGCGTTATATTAAAAATATAGAGAGAGTTTTAAAAAATATAGAAACTGAACATTCAAACTTTTTTTTTATGTTACATGTTTCACAATAATTCATGAAAAGAGCAGATAATAGTTATTTTTCATTAAGCTCTATTAGAATTTTATCTCTTACTGGACTATTTCAGTTTTTTTGAGAAATTAAATGTATATTTAAAAATACTATTTCCTTTGACACTATTTTTAAATAATATTAAATCTGTAGTAAAATTAAAGCTGACTTTTCTATTAATAGCTATGTCAACAAAAACATTTTACTTACTGGTGTTTTAAAAAACAAAATATTTACGTATAATTTTACTTTCTCCTGAAAAGAAATTCCATTTTAAAAATTCATGGTAATTTTAATGATATAATCACATCGTATCAAAGCAAACTGGACAATATTATATCTTGTTATTGTACAAGAACACTGTTAATTATCACCCATTAATAATGCTTGATGCAACAAGATATTATTGTTAGTGATATGCCCCGATTCGACAGACCCCCTGAAAACAAACCACCAGAGTTCAGAGTCAAAGCCAAGCGGCAAGGGTCGTTTATTGCAGGTTCGAACCTGGTCCTCCGCGCACTCGTTGCTGGTGACGCTAAGAGGCCCCAAGAGAGGATCTTACAGCTTCTTTTATAGACAGGCACAAACAAGTTAGGGATTTTTTTTGCGGTTACAGAGCTGTTATTGGTTGACATTTAAATTTGAACACTCAGCAGAACTTGATTGGTTCCCGCCTTTAGGTCAGACCACAACTGGGCACGCCCTGGCTGGTTCCGGGAATGGCGGGGGGGGGGGGGGGGGGGGGGGGGGGGGGGGGG